>NW_020539724.1:23545230-23578055 GCF_003426905.1 Ctenocephalides felis | reverse complement strand
TTAGCATAGTATATTTTCGACAATGAATATATTTTTTGGCCAATGAATTTTATCACAATGCAAAAAAGTTGATTGAAATGTTTATATGAGATGTTGAGGTTTATGAGTCGAGTTATACGATAAACGTTAATTCATCAACAATTACTTTAAAACTAAACAAGCTATTTATTATTATATTAATTAAATTATCTAATCCATTAATAATTATCCATTCGCTAGATATGGCACTATACTTAAGCAGCTTTTGGTAATGACTTATTTTCAATGAGATTGTGAATATTTTACACCGTTCTATTCATACTTAATTTTGAAATTTAAACTGTTACTCTGCAAGAACAAAATTTATTGCAATCATTACTATTATTTTGCAGCTATTCAAATATATCACGGTTTCTTATTGAAAAAGTATTACTTATTCAAGTAAATTCATCAAAGAGGACACTTTTATTTTTGATCAACAATCAGAACTCAAAAGTCTTTTGAGGTGATGTGATGGTACTTCTTTATGAACTAAGTGACTTTCTTAGAGAGACTCAGATAACAGTAGACTGGGCACGATTGTGCGACTTTTTTTGATCAGCAATAATTTCATTCACTTACCAGTTCCTGGTGAAAAAGTAAATCAAAGGTAGTTTTAACATTTGTCTACATCCAACTACTGAATGCTGTTCTTTATACTAGTAAAAAAATCAAACTTACTTTAACTCTCAAAAGCAATACTGTCTACAGATCATGTTAACGTAGGACACAATGGAATAATGTAAACTTGTTCGAACAAACATACTTTCTCCCTTTGAACCCTATCTCAACATCAGTATAGTTTATCTGCTATGACGACTGTCACTGCCGTACTCAGTCTCCCCTATTTGATATATGATTTTTAGTAAAACATTTTTAATATTGATGGTATATTTTTATGTTAATTCAGCCAGAAAGCTATTTTTGAAATATTTTTGAAAAAGAGATTTAATTCATTATTTATATTCAATTAATCATATGAATGAAAAAATTATCAAAGCAAATTGTTTGATATTTCAACAATTTATTCAAAATACAGAAAATGTATATGCGCATATGCAAACATATTGGTATAGTTATATACCGGCCACATCAATCATTCAATATTTTCTAAAATATGCCGAAAATGCGTAATGAAATTGTAATTAATTTGATTAATAACAATTTTAACTCGTTATAAAATTAAACACCTGCATTATTATTGCAAAAATGTTTTCTATATTAAATTTAATACATAACTTATAGTTAATATTTATTTTAAATAATAAAATAAATTTTTAAAACTAGTGGGGTGGGTGGCATCGTGCCTTAAGGCAAATTGCTGGAACTTCCCGTACCGTAACGAAATGTTCGAGGAATACTGAATGTTTTCAAATAGATTATTATAAATATTGTAACATTGTCTAATATTTATAAGAATTATATAAACTGAATTGCAAAGTTGAAATTATTTGTTTCAACAAAAAACTAAAAAAAAAAAAAGATATCGAACAAAATTTTTTTTTTCCAAAATCAATTATTTTGTTAAGACAAGCAGAAAGTTTTTTGAATCATTCAAATCGGACGCTTAGTTCTCTCAAAAACTGCCATTTTTTACATATTTAGCTCCGTATCTTCGAAATGGCTGGGCCTGCCTTTGCCAAAAACTAATAAACACTTCTCCCAATCATTACTAATTGAATGTTTTTTAGATCATTCAAATCGAATACTCCGTTCTCTCAAAAATTCGATTTCTATTTTCCGCACTCTTTGCTCCGTATCTCCGAAACGGCTGGACCTGCCTTTGCCAAAAACTAATCAGCTTTTTTCCCTATCAATAGAAATCGAATGCTTTTTGAACCATTCAAATCGGTTGATCCGTGCGCCCTAAAACGTGACTGGAAATTTGTATCCACACATACATACACACACACACATACACACACACACACACACACACATCCATTTTTTCTGAGGTATGCCAAAACGTTCAGAAACCTTCAAAACGTCAAGAAATGTAAAAATTTTCAATTCCGATTTTCGGCCCATTACAATAACTTACCCTACGGGAAGTTAATAAATAATATTTATTTTAAAAATTTATTCAAACATTACAGATTTTTATAAAAAAATAGTTTATTGTTTTGGATTTAATGTGCGTTAAAGATTTGGAATGCTTCTGATAAAAAAATCTTAAGGTGGGTACGGGTAAGGTGACACATAATAAAATAAAAATAAGTTAAAAAGCCATTTGGCGGCCAAAAATGTTCATTGGACATATGCACATCAAGTTTTTAAAGATTTTAAAGAGATTTTAATAATGTATACACAGTTTGTGGAATTTTTTTTGAGTTCCGTACCATGATTTTTAATTTTTAAATTCAAGTATATGGTTCAAACAAATGTCATCGACATTTTTGACAGTATGGAATAACCGATTTGAATAATTTAAAAAAAATCGATTCGTATTGATAAGTAAACGTGCTGATTAGTTTTTGGAATAGATAGGTCTAGCCATTTCGGAGGTACGGGGCAAAAAGAACCAAAAATGGTAATTCAGTTTTTGACAGAACGGATTATCTGATTACGTTAATTCAAAAACATGTTGCTTGAGTAGACGGTGTGCAAAAAATGTTTTCACAGTAAAATTGGTAATTTTGAAAATTTGCAAAAAAAAATCTAAATTTTCTAAAAATTTAAAGTTTCAGAAAATTCAAATTTTCGAAATTTTTCTACATTTTCAAAAAAAATTAAACTAACTAACTAACTTCCCGTAGGGCAAGTTATAGTAATCGAAAAAAATCGAAAATGAAAATGAAAATTTTTATATATCTTTACGTTTCAAAATCTTCTGAACATTTTAGCCTACCTTAGAAAAAATGGATGTATTTGTGTGTGCGTGTGCGTATGCGTGTGTGTGTGCGTGTATGTGTGTGTGTGTGCAGATACAAGTTTTCGTCGACGATTTCGGGAACAAGGGTGAAGCGATTTGAATATTTCAAAAAACATTCGATTCGTATTGATAAGCAGACGTGCTGATTAGCTTTTGTCGAAGGCAGGTCTAGCCATTCCGAAGATATGGGACAAAAAGTGCCAAAACGGTAACTCAGTTTTTAAGAGAACGGAGCGTTCGATTTGAATAATTCAAAAAACATTTCACTTGTATTGACAAGATGAAGAATTGATCAAATTTTCATGAAGGCAGGTCTAGCGGTTTCGGAGATCTTATGAAAAAAGTAAAAAAAAATGCCATTCGGCAGTCAAAAATGATCATTAGACATATTAGTCTGAGAGCCAGTGAACTATTTGACTAACCTGTTTTCACAAAGCCAGAAATTTTTTTAATGATATTTTATTATCGGCCCATTAAGAAAATACCATTCTGGCAGTCATTCCGCGGTTGCGTCATCATCCCTTCAATTTGTGAAAATGTAAAAAAAAAATTTTTTATAACTTGCTCGCACAAGGCTCAAATTTTGAGGGTGTCTTCTTTTAACTGTTCAGAAAGCATATGTAAAAAGCCAGCCATTCTGACGGTTGCAAGGGTCTGCCAGAAGAGTACATAATAGTCATGACGCGCAAGGGTGTGGGCGCATTGCCATACATAATTGACTAATACCCTTGTATTTGAATAATTTATACGCCATTTTAAAGGTCATTTTGAAAACATCCGTTATACCAAACTTCAACTTTGTATCTCACCTTATGGCCGAGATATCATTGAAAATATGCCAAAGTGGCCCCTTTTTCAAACTCAATTTTTGGCGTAACCATAAAAGATATCGAAAAAAAAATTACGTGATTCTACTCATATTGGCTTAAACCACATAATGTATAGTAATATATGCTAAATAATCCTTTATTATTAGCTAAAAAGGATAAAATAATTTTTCAATTAATGTTTTCGGATAGTGCGTTTTGTTCAATTACTTTATTATTAGCGTTATTTAAAAGCTTATTGTTTTCTCTTTTAGTACTGCAAATATGGTTTAAATCAAATTTGTGGAACACTTTGAAAAATTGAAGAAACCAGAACCAGTACACCCGTTCGTAACGCATCGACATCCGACCGAACGAATTCTATGCGCTACTATTAGCGTTACGCGCGGGTGTACTGGTTCTGGTTTCTTCAATTTTTCAAAGTGTTCCACAAATTTGATTTAAACCATATTTGCAGTACTAAAAGAGAAAACAATAAGCTTTTAAATAACGCTAATAATAAAGTAATTGAACAAAACGCACTATCCGAAAACATTAATTGAAAAATTATTTTATCCTTTTTAGCTAATAATAAAGGATTATTTAGCATATATTACTATACATTATGTGGTTTAAGCCAATATGAGTAGAATCACGTAATTTTTTTTTCGATATCTTTTATGGTTACGCCAAAAATTGAGTTTGAAAAAGGGGCCACTTTGGCATATTTTCAATGATATCTCGGCCATAAGGTGAGATACAAAGTTGAAGTTTGGTATAACGGATGTTTTCAAAATGACCTTTAAAATGGCGTATAAATTATTCAAATACAAGGGTATTAGTCAATTATGTATGGCAATGCGCCCACACCCTTGCGCGTCATGACTATTATGTACTCTTCTGGCAGACCCTTGCAACCGTCAGAATGGGCTGGCTTTTTACATATGCTTTCTGAACAGTTAAAAGAAGACACCCTCAAAATTTGAGCCTTGTGCGAGCAAGTTATAAAAATTGTTTTTTTTACATTTTCACAAATTGAAGGGATGATGACGCAACCGCGGAATGACTGCCAGAATTGTATTTTCTTAATGGGCCGATAATAAAATATCATTAAAAAAAATTCTGGCTTTGTGAAAACAGGTTAGTCAAATAGTTCACTGGCTCTTAGACTATATGCACATCAAATTATCAGATATTTTATAGAGATTTTAACAATAAGTATATTTTTTTTATATTTCTATGGGTTCGACGGCGAATGCTTATGCGTTAGACGGCGGCGCGGCACTTGCGCGCTTTGACATTTCGTCTTTATGCAGTTCAAGCAATACGATTGCTTTGAAAAAGAGTTCAGAATTTCCAAAATATGTCAAAATGAAGTAAACATTTTTCTTTTCAAAAAAATTTTGCATTCAAAAAAAAACTTTCTTTTTTTCAAAAAAAAAGTAATTTTTTGTCAAATTTATAGTTTCTTAAAAATCTAATTTTTTCGAAGTAAATTTTTTTCAAAAATGTCAATAGTTTTCAAAAAAATAATCATTTTTGGTACGGGAAGTTCCAGCAATTTACCTTAAGGCACGATGCCTCAATTGCCTTAAGACAGAATTCCACTTACAGCTAGTTCTAATAAATATTGTTACCGGCTGCTGGACTACATGGTGGAACCATGGGGGTCGAATTCTCCCCACAGAAAGAGTCTCGTACATACAACTTGCTTTGTGTAGTACAACAAGTGCTTTTATTTGCGGTAATCTCCTTACATATTACAAATACCAAAGACATCTTGTTCGCCGTGTAGCAACAAGTCGATGGGAAATAAACCGACATGTGTATATTTAGAATCGGGAAATATACGATCGCAGAGTGGAACTTTTGTCTACACTTGTATTATAGTTTTTTCATGGAATCACGAATCAACTGATAGTACAATATTTTATCTAAAGGGATAAATTTATTTAGTCTTTTTGTTGGTTTTATTTGAACCGTTTTATCGGTTTCAAAATCAAATTCAATTTTTTATTATTTTTTTAACTTCCCGTAGGGTTATAAATTATGAAAATACAAAAAATATCGAAAATTCGATTTTAAAAAATTTAGGAACAAACACCAAAAAATTTGGGAAAGGATTCAAACTGATCATTAAAATTTTTATAAAAATTTCTATGTAAAAAATTTCAAAAAAAAAAATTGAAAGAAAATTGTAACTCAGTATTAAAATTTTTATAAATTAATTTGATGTGCATATATCTAATGATCATTTTTGAAAATATGGACAAAAAATTGTATCCACTCATACATACACACAATCATTAACTTATCGTAGGGTAAGTTTAGTAATTGCAAAAATACATTTCTGAATATTTTGGCATGTATGTGTTTGTATATGTATGTGTGTGTGCGCGGATACAAATTTTCGTCGACGATTTCGGGAACACTGATCAACCGATTTGAAGAATTTGATTCGTAATTTGAAGAATTAGAATCGTATTCGATAAGAAGACGTGCTGATTAGATTTTGGTAAAGGCAGGTAGAGCCGTTCCGAAGATATGCGGCAAAAAGTGCCAAAAATGGTAACTCAGTTTTTAAGAGAATGGAGCGTCCGAGTTTAATAATTTAAAAAACATTTTACTTGTATTGACAAGATGAACTACTGATTAATTTTTTGGAAAGGCAGGTCCAGCGGTTATGGACTCTCAATAAAAATAAGTTAAAAAAATGTTATTTGGCGGTCAAAAATGTTTATTGGATACATGTGCATCAAATTATCAGATATTTTATATAGATTTTAATAATGTGTACACATTTTGTGTAATTTTTTTTTTGGGTTCCGTACCAAGATTTTTAATTACGGTACGGGAAGTTCCAGCAATTTGCCTTAAGGAACTATGCCATGCATCCCACTAGTTTTTTCTGAGCTATGCCAGAATGTTCTAAAACCGTTGAAACGTGTATAGATATGCTAAAATGTTTGTTTTCGTTTTTAGACGATTACTATAACTTAATCTATTATATAATAATCAAATTAATTTATAAAAATTTTAATACTGAGTTAGAATTTTCTTTCAATTTTTTTTGGAAATTTTTTACATAGAAATTTTTATAAAAATTTTAATGATCAGTTTGAATCTTTTCCCAAATTTTTTGGTGTTTGTTCCTAAATTTTTTAAAATCGAATTTTCGATATTTTTTGTATTTTCATAATTTTTCAGAAAGTTAAAAAAAATTTAAAAAATGTAGAATTGTCAAATAAAAACAATTTTTGCAAAACTCCAACAAATTGAATTTTTCGTTTTTACAAATACTCAAAATTTGTCAAAATTTATCGGACGGAAAGTTCCAGTAATTTTCCTTAAAACACAATTTCATGCACAACATTACAAACTGGCACTGGATACAAAAGATACATCTTTTTATTATATAAATATAATGTACGAGGTCTGTTCAAAAAGTTTTCGTAATTTTCGTTTTTTCAAAAAAATATTTATTTATTCGTCTACATTAATGTGGTCCTTTTCAAAGTAGTCCCCCCCCCAGATATAATACACTTATGCCAGCGTTTTTTCCAATTTTCGAAGCATCCTTGATATTCACTTTTTGATATGTCCTTGAGCACTCTCGGCGATTTTCTTCAATCGAGGAAAACCGCCGTCCTTTCATGGGTCTCTTCAACTTTGGGAATAGGAAAAAGTCACACGGAGCCATATCTGGTGAATTTTTGCACTTTGCAACACTTTATTTCATTTTTTACGCAAAATTTAATACAAATTCTTTGACTTTTTCAATTCTTCCATTGTAAAAATCGCCGAGCTCAAAAAAACACGTCGAACCTTAGCGACTACCACAGACTAAGTAAACAGTGAATATAGCTGAAAATTTCATCATACTTTAGGGGCATGTATACCAACACAATAAAAAAAAAATTTTGACAATCAGACACCCCAGACCCGCGAAATTTAATTATTAGTAATTCCGGGTACTTTTTGAACAGACCATGTATTATAGTTCAATAGAACTGATAATATTTGATAGTTCATAATAAATCTACACAAGTCACATGATTATTGAAATTCAGTCTTTTATCAAATTTTGTCTCTAGGTCTTTGACTTTATCAATATAATTTAATGTCCAAATTTCAAATTTAATAGTTTTATTTTCAATTTATTATTTTTCAAGAAAATATTAGCTTATGTTGTAAGAGAATTAACTTTAATACACCATTTTGTCGCATATAATACAGGACAGGGTTATTAATATGAATTTGAAATTTACTAATAGTTGTGTAATTGATTTTAATGAAGTAAATGCAAAAGTTTTGATGTATTTGTTTAATCAAATGTAAAAAAGTTGGGTACGAAGACACCGGATTATGTTGGTTCAAGTATAGACCTCTGCGGAACGCCAAGTAATAATTTAGCAAACAATTATTAAATTTTCTTTGAAATTAAAACTTTTTATAAATATAATATTTATAAATGATGATTAAAACATACAATTATATTATAATAATTATTTGAATAAAGTCTTCAGAACTATTTACAGTGTTCTTTGGTGCATTTTCCACCAGGCAGCATTATTAGAAGGAAGGAATTGTGATAAAATACTTACACTTCTAATTGTGATATGAAATATTGCAGCAATGCTTTAAAAGTCTATTTCCCTCTGGAAACATATTTGGGTATATACTTTCACATGAGAATGAACATCATTATTGATATCAGGCTGTACGTAGAGCAAGGCCTGAGCTATTACCACTGCACTAGAATAAACGCTATAAATTATATACAGAAATGTTGCACAAATGCAAATTCCGTATTATATATGAAGACGAATAATATGTGATGAATTGAAATGCCATGTGATTTACATATGCATAAATTAAAGTTAACATCAGAATTTACTATAACTTCTATATTGATTTTTTGTCTAATTTATGCGGTTATGCAAAACTACAAATAGCATATTAATTTATGGGTTTTGATTATTTAAATAACGTGATGAGTCACAATTTCTATTTATATCAAAATTACCTTTAGTTTTCTAATAATTTTTGAATTGTTAAATTGATTCGAATGAAATTATGAAATGATCATGAGATGAAAGATACTGAGCTAAAATGGCAATACAGTTTTTGAGAGAACGGAGCGTCCTTTAGGTTTTTGGGAAGGCAAGGCCAGCAATTTTGGAGATCAAGAAAAAAAATAGATAAAGTTCCATTTTGCGATTAAAAATGTTTATTAGGCATATGCACATCAAATTATATAATATTTTATAGAAATTCTTATAATAAGTTTGTATATTTGTTCTCATTTCTATGGGTTCGGTACCAATATTTGTGATGTTTAAAATTCACTTTATAGTTCAAACAAATGTCCTTGACTTTTTTTATATGGTTCAGCCGACTTGAAGGTCTTTAAAATTCATTAAGAAAATTCTTCAAAATTAATCAAAAAAGTCTATTTTTTTCAAAAATTTCAAAATTCTCAAAAATCTCTATTTTTCAAAGATTTCAAAAGTAATTGAGCTTTTGTAAGATTTAAATGATGGTTCGGAAAGTTTGTCTTAAGGCCACGAAGCCATGCACCGCTAGTGCTTTTATCTAATAATTAATCTCAAACTGAAAAAATTAGTCACACATTTAAAATAATCATGTAAAATTTATGCACGCTTGAAAATTTAAATGTTATTTTTATCACAAAAATTCTGTTTATTTACTTTCTGATATAATCATGTTTGCGCCGCATGAAGCAGAGTATGAAATACAGTCAAGTGCGGGTTTTATAAAAACATGCCATAACATTGAAATATATGTATACACAATTTTTAGGCATTTTTCTATAGCAAGATATGAAACGTGAAGTAAGGTGTTTTTGGCTTCTTAGTTTTTTGGCTTGGATCACTGTTGTTTAGTTTACGATACCTAAAAATAAGTTTTGTACGTTATTTAATTGATTTATAAGGGAGTTGTTATTTTTAAGTTAAATACAACAGTATTTGAATTTAACCTCTAGAATGAATAGCTTTTATGTGGTCAGGTGTAAAAAAGACCACTCACCAGAACCTTTACACCGGCAAGATGTAAAGAATAAGAAAATAGTAAAAAAATAATGTAAAATATCCAATTTTTCAAAAAATAAATTGAATTAATAGTTGTTTATCTGCTGATGAACATTTTCAACAAAATAGATCATGGTTATATACAGTGTTATCTTTTTAAAAGGTGCCCACAAAATTTGTTTCGCATTTGTTGAATAATATAGTTATTATTTCGTAAAAGCCCTTTAAAATTAGATGGGAATTTTACCAGACATAGTCATAAAGTTGTTTGTTGTGACAAAATTAATTGTTTGGTTTTCATAATATAATTGCTAAAATTCAAATGGACCTTTGTTTCTCGTCCTCCCATATTGTTAAACATGTAATAAACAAAAATCTTCATCAACTATTACTAACACCATAAATCTTGCTTTGATTGGCTCCTCAGTTTAATTTATCATAATCAGATTTAATTCTTTATTTAAATAGAATTATTACAAATAAGATAGATACTGTTTGTAAGAAAGTAAAGTGATACATTTTTTTGCAAAGATCAAACTCATCTCTTGTAAATTTTTTTTTTGTGTACCTTTACTTTTCTCTTCATTATTTTCTTATTGCTTACACCTTGTCAGTGTAAAAGTGATTTTTTTTTACTCCAACCATTGAATTTGTTGAACCTAACTTCTAAATAATATAACATCTTATAAGACAATTAGATAAACGTAAAATAAACAACAGTGCTCCAAACCCAAAAAAAAATTAATAACAAAAAAACGTTCGGTAAAAGTTTGACAATGTGGTCATTTATTTTGTGGCAACCATGTCGCCTGATTTATGTCAATAGCTCATTATAAATTTTTTGCCCTTCACTTTCAAATAGCAGTTTTAAACAATATCATATGTACTTGTTTTAAGATAATGATGGGCTATTTTACCCGCGGACCTTTAAGCCCCGCTTTACCCTACTTTGTATTTCAAACATTATACAGCTTCTAATGACAATATGATATACTATCTCTTTTATTTTAACTTATTAGAAAAATAACTGAAAAATATTATAAAGGAATTGGAAAGATTTGAGTTTAATGGAATCTTTTAGAAATTGCCATTATATAAAATCTAAGCATAAAAATCTTATAACTGCCGTAATGATCGCAAGATCCACAGCCATGTAAAATAAATTTAAAAAAAAGCATAAAAACCTAAAAAATTGATTTTATTAAGCCAATTTTATTTTGTTCACATTTTTCAAAGCAAGATATAGAACATGAAGTAAGTCAAATAATACAATTTATCTGGAATGAAATTAAATATGAAAAAAATAGTAATTTAATAAAGCAAAATGAATGCTCATATATGTTGATTACAGTCCAAAAAATCAACATTCGTATTTTATCAAATATCAAACATGCAATGTATATTTTTTACGCTTTCATTATGATGGAACATCTAAATGTAATATTGTATAATCGGAAACGTTTCGTTTCACATAAAGAAACTCTATAACAATATAAGTGTAAGAAAATTTTACGAAAGGCTTTTTAGACCGTGAAGTAATAACGTCGTTAGTACGAAGACTCTAACTCTTAAACCGATTTTTTTATTGTTAAATAATAATTGCATAGTTCACTGCTGAACAATACTTATCTCACTATTTTTTTTCTTGTTAAACTACTACCATTATTCTATTGTCACTAATATGAAATAATATTTTGGTGATTTCAAACTGTAAAGCCTTAAAGAATAAATTTTGGAAAATCTCTGGTTAATGTTATAAAAACATCCAATGATGAAAAGCACAAGCATAAATAAATATATTATAGATATTGAGAGATATTGACTTTTTTAGTTTATTTTTTATGAGATTTCCATATACTTTTGCTAGGTTTCCTATACTTTAGCTATCATATTTTTCTTTAATGTCTTGTAATAAAATTGTGCGTTTTTATCAGTTACGTCAAAACGCAATTATAATCTTTTCAACAGAAATCAGAATTTATGTATTCTATAAACTGTTGTGATAAATATTTTTACAATAGATTTTAGAAGCCAGTCAACTATCAGTATATTCTAGTTTTGATGTATTCACTAAAAGGCAACGAATTGATTGTCCTTTCCGAGTAACTCAGCAAATTTTGGACGGAAATGCGTTACGCAAATACTGGTTCGTCATTGGTCCACGACGTCGTCATTGCAAACGAGTTAACGCGATTGGTCGTCATGCCACGTGTGTATATCATTTTGTAACGGCAACCGTGTGAATTACGAAATGCCAGATGTCAATCAACTATAATTTAAGCTTATGTCATCGAAATCTAAATTTAATAAAAATTAAAAACGTATTACTTTGCAACGCGTTACTTGCAAATAATTATAATAAAAACAACTAATCAAACATCCAGAAATGTCGTGCTGTTTGTTCAAGAAACGTAAATTGTGTATTTTATTATTCGTAGTTGCTATATATCTTTAAAGTAATAACAATTGAAAATATTTTCATAGGCAAAATAGATTTCATTGTAGTATTTATTGCTACATTCTTATATATAAAATTCTTCTGTACAGATGTATAAATGGTCTTCCTACACGGTTATTTGAATTTTGATAAATCTTTTCGAAGTTTGTTAAGGAAAATTTTAGCCAGACAGATTTCACAGTAGTTTTTATTACTGCAATCTTAAATACAATTCTTCTGTACAGATGTGTGAATCTGTACAGAATACGAATCGAATGTTTTTCGAATTATTAATAATTCGAATTTCGAAAAGAATTCGAAAGAATTCGATAAATTTTGGAATTACTTAGAAAAAATTGATGTATGTGTGTGTGTTAGTGTGGATACAAGTTTTTCCCGAAGATTTTAAATTTAAATCGGTTGATTCTGTTTTTCGAAATCTTCGGGAAAAACTTGTATCCACACTAACACACACACATACATCAATTTTTTCTAAGTAATTCCAAAATGTTCAGAAGACAAGAAAATCATTTTATTATTTTTTGCTATTACTATATTATATTATTATCGCGTTTCTATGTATTCTGATAAAATTATCATATTCTGTTCTATACTGACAATGAGAATAATTAATTACTTAAGAGAGATCAGCAAATAAACTTAATTAAATTTTAATTCATCTATGTAAACTATATTACTTCATAATTTTTCTGCTGCCCCTTAATGTAAATATCGTTTGAAGCAAATATTTGAGCAGGAAAGTTACTAGCAAGAAATTAAATATCTATTAGCAGTATTAAAGGGAAAACATTAGGTAATATTATTTTAATTTGGCAAAAAATATGATTTGAAGAGATACTATTAAATCATTTATTCTTAAAAAAGAATTAAACATTTTATTCCAGAGATATTTTAATTATATTAATCATTTGCACTTTGTGTACAACATTTGATGTATTAATTAAAAAATTACAGAAAATTGTGTTTAAAATTTTAAATAACCAAAATTTCGTTTGTTACATACGTTGAATCGATTAATTACTAATTCCTGCCAGTTAAATTATTTTAAAGTTTTCGTAATTCTATCAAGTTTATATCTTGAACTATTGGTTATGAATCAATCGTCACTAAAAATTTAACCAACATAATTTTCAATGCACATAAATCAAGGGCTTAGAAAATTAGATCAACAAAATTAGAATTTTACAAGAAATTAAAGAACTTTTGATCATTCATGTCAATCAAACTTATTATTTAATCACAACCTTTTTGTTTCATGAAGGCATTTAACAATTTTTCGCTAGTTTTCCTTGTCAATGATTATCTCTTCTAGTTGTTATTATATTTTACATACTTAAAATTAATATTTTTATCTCAACTCTTTTTGCACCAATGTTTAAATGCCTTATTTTTACTTAGAAACATATTTCGATCTTGAAATGAATATGAAAATTGCTACTGCTTGATATCAGTTTGCTTGCAATTCAGAATTTGAACACGGAGCCTTGTTGTTGCAAAGTTGGAGGCTTATACCAATAATATATACAAATTTCTAAAATGAGATAAAACTGGTAATTATACTTGTGTTTTTTACAAAAGTTACATTAAGAGCAGCATCAAGCAAAATCGAGCAGCATCAAGCAAAATCGAGCAGCCAATAGTATTACAAATAAAATATCAATTGTATAATTTTTAAATTATGACTATTATTAATAAATATACCTCTCAACATATTAAGTTTATCAAAAATCATGTGCTAAATTTCAATTCCAACTTTTTATAAACAAAGCTCTTTTATCGATACATTCAATACATATCGCTAATACATGCAACTATATGGGTTACATTGAATTACATTAAATTGATATATTATGTTAACACTATAAACCAAATAAATAAAATATAAATACAAAATTCCATATGATATTTATTGTGGATTAATTTTCCAATGCCATGTATCTATTTTTGTGCTTGAGCAGGATTTAAAAATACATTGTTGGCCCTTTGTAGGTCACCTTGAAAAACAATGATTTTATATACAAATTTTGAGATCTTGATATTTTGTTCATCATTGGGATAAGTATTGATGAAAATATAAATGACAAAATATTTTTATTAATAACTATAATTGAAAGCTGAGAAATCTTATAAAGTACACCTGTAAATGAGGATAGATTTTTGGATACTGCAAAATGTATTATTATTTTATAGTTTTATTCGTATCATCGTATCAATATTATTCAATTAAATTTTTTATATTTTCAAATAATTAGATAAGTACGTAAAAGTCTGTTGTTAGCTGAAATAAACTTACTGTACATCTCCACATCATAGGAACTATTATATATATATATTTATATATTTATGAATGGAATAATTAATTATTATATTATTATATATTTATGAATGAAAAATTAAATAAATTATTTCTTTGAGAAAAAGGTATTTTGTTCAAAAAAGAAATAATATTAAATATAAGTGCATATATATTTCCACAGCATCAATATTTTTAGAAAGCGCAAAGTTACAAAGACTATTCTGAAATTATGAATATGCTGATTTCAAAATCATACAACATTTTGGTAATAAGCTGCTTATAAATAATGTTTGGTACAGCTTTTCAATCAACAATACCTATCTATTTCCAAAATTATTTTATTGATTTTTTTTCCCTCCTGTCAATTATCATCCCAATTATTTTCATATTTAAGTTTCTTTGAATACTGCGCTATGTTTTATTTTTTAGAATGTAATTTTAAACATTTTTTGCTGCGGATATTTAAAAAAATTCATATATCGTCAAAAGAAATTAAGCAATTTTAATTTCTAAAACATTATATTATCTGAAAAAAAATTTTTTTTTAATTATCATCAGTTTTATAGCACAATTTTATTATAGTGCTTGAGATTGATTGAATTTGGTGGGGATCATATTGATTAATTAATTATTTAGCGGGCTGTAAGTAAAAATTAATTATCCACCATAAAAAATTTAATAAAAACAAGTATTTATTATTTTAAAAATAATCTCAAAAAAAATTATAAAAATAATTCATCTCAAGTAGTTTAAAAATTGTGAGCTTTTAAGTGCAACCTAGAGCTTCGGTACAAATGTGACCAGTTTTCGGTTAATTTTCAATAATTATGTTTATTTGAGCTTTGAATTTGTACATGTAAACAATGTTTTTCAAATTGTAGTAATTATTCAGTAATAAAATATTGTGAATTTTATATAGAAAGGAAAAACAACTACTGAGTTGTTTTTTCCAACATGACAATGTAGTATACAATGTCCCTTCTCGGCGGACTATTGTAAATTCATTAAATTTACTAAATGTCCTTTACTGGACAGTTGTAAATAAAAGTTAATAAAAAACAAAAAAATTGTAGCCGAAAATAATGACACAATTGCTTTAATAAATAAAGACTTTTTCAACTATGAATTTAAAATTTTCAAAATTGATTGACTTTGAGAAGCCCTCTTTTTAAAAAAATTGCACTAAAGTTTATTGCAAAATTCCATCAAAAGTTGGCACATTTAATCAGGATTGTCAAAGGCAAAATATTTTGATAAATATAAATATAAAAATAACTCGATTCTTGCAAATACATTTCTCTTGCATTTATCACCCAGTTTCAGCTGACGTTGAGTTCTGGGATACTGGGATATATATACATGCATGAAATTTTCAAAATCCATAAATAGAATAACTATCAAAGATTTTTGAGAATCTCTTTATTGTATCATACATTTGAAAATGTAAAAAGTTATCATCAGTGGTTTCACAATTAGAAATAGTGCAAGAATGTACACTATACATTTATTAAAACATATATTCATATACTTAATTTACAAAAAATATGTTATTAAATCTTACATTAGAGTTTAACATTATTACTTTACTTTACATATTACATATTACTTTATGTTATCGAAATTCTACAGAACTAATTTTCAAATCAAGAACTAAGCAGTATTTATAATTTACCAATATTGTTTATATAAATATAATTTTGTTATGCATTATTACCTCGGCTTTTCATACTACACTACGCAGTTTAATAAGATTTTCGAATATTGTTGAAAATCAGAAGTGTCCAACTAGCTGGGTGCAAAGATATAAATTAAACATGATTATTGTATCTTCACTCCTGTTCACATTTTTTTGTGGAAATTTCATTGTTAATTTTTCCTAGATCTAAAATAATTCTAGTCTTTGCAAAGATATTGAAAAAATCTATTTAAATAAACATCCAGTTTTAAATGTAGTTGATGTAGAAAACACAGTTTTCTCATGTATCTCTTTTAAATTAGTTGCAATAAATACTACTATTTTATCATATCTTACTATACAGCAATGTAGTACGAAAATGACAGAAATTATTGCAATAAGCTGTAATATAAATGCTGATTAAAAATATATAATAAAATGATTAAATATTAATAAACAATCAGTCACTATTTGGTTCTTTTTTATTTTTAATCAAGTGATTAATTTTCAAAGATTTTTGGACCCCTTTTTCTCATAGTGGCACCTAACATTACGTGTAATCTAATACCTAGAAAAAATCGTACCGTTTTTGGAAATTTTATTAAAAAAAATGGATTTTTATTAAATTCAGGATAAAAATAAATACTAAATAAAAATAATTACTAACGCCCCTCCATCGTGTTATGTTTAGTGTTTTTTTTGTCAAACTCGTCTTTTAACTTCCCGAAGGAGAAGTTTATGTTTTCATCAATTCTTTTTCGGTGTTTCAAGCCATTCTGAATCGAATGAGACCAAATTTCCAAAATAAGAGTGTGTGTGTGTGTGTGTGAACAGATTTTTTTGCCGTAAATCAACGTTTTCTCAAAAACGGCTGGACAGATTTCAAAAATATAAAAGCCATTTGATGCCTCTTATGAGGACTATTGTTTGTCAGTTTTGTGTGATGATTGGCCAAGCGGTTTCTTTATAAATAGCAGAAAAGTGAAATTTTTTTTGTCTACGTTTTAGCCCGCAATTCTGAATCGATTTTGAAAATTCAAAAGCAGTTCGAAAGATATTTATTGGGAATCGTGCTGATTAGTTTTTGGTAGTTGGCCGGGTCGGTTTCTTGTAATGAAGTGTTAAAAAAAAAATTTCGATGATTTTTATTATTATTTTTTTACGGTAGATACCATAGTCTTGTAGATCATACTAAAATATTACGAACCCAATGTTTGCAAAAATTAGTATCGATTTTTTTGGCATTTGTCAAAATTAGACCTCGATTAGATCGATGTTTTCTCAAAAACGCCTGAACCGATTTCAGAAATTTAAAAGCCACTTGATGTATCTCAATGAGGATTATCGTTTGTCAGTTATGTGCGATGATCTGCCGAGCCGTTACTTTGTAATTTAAAAATAAAAGTTAAACTTTTCGTCTACATTTAAGCTCAAAGGTATGCCAAAACTTTCGGAAACTTATTGTATTCATTTTTAAAAACTAGTCTTGATTAACAAAAATAAATTGTAACAAAAAAAAAACTTTCAGAAATTTAAAAGCCACTTGATGTATCTCAATGAGGATTATCGTTTGTCAGTTATGTGCGATGATCTGCCGAGCCGTTACTTTGTAATTTAAAAATAAAAGTTAAACTTTTCGTCTACATTTAAGCTCAAAGGTATGCCAAAACTTTCGGAAACTTATTGTATTCATTTTTAAAAACTAGTCTTGATTAACAAAAATAAATTGTAACAAAAAAAAAACTTTATCAAAAATCTAATGATTTGATGTGCATATGTCTAATGATCATTTTTGACCGCCAAATATCATTTTGTGTTACTTTTTCCTCCGTATCTCCAAAACCGACGAAATCAATTCTTTATTTTGTCAATACAAGAAAAATGGTTTTTGAATCATTCAAATCGGGTATTCCGTTCTCCCAAAAACGAATTACCACAAAATTATATCCATGCACACACATAGCCATTTTTTTAACAAGGTATGCCAAAAGTTCACAAACCTTTGAAACGTTAATAAATGCAAACATTTTCATTTTGAAACTTACTTTCCGGGAAGTTAATAAACCGACCTAATCTTATCATCTGGCGAATCCTTTACATCACGCTTGAAGTTATCCGTTATAAAAAAGGTTTCCCATCCCTGATTGTTAAAGTATAATAATAACATTATATCGATTATACGTATATATTAGTCACTATTTACAAGATTATCAAGCGATATAGTGGCCGTTTAGTATAGTTTGTTATAAAAACATTGCTTTTGTTTATTAAATAATTTCAACGGGCGGCCATTTTGAATCAAACAGGTTGAGAAACCGACCGACACGAAGGCAGCCACTAATGTCATTCCATTTGACATTTCGAACAATGCATTCAAAAGATATGCGATCACTTTCGACAAAATACTTTCTATAAATAAGTGTAATTGTTATATGTGAGTAATAAATTATGAATTAATAATAAATCATTGATTTTACATAACAATGACCTAATTAGTTTTCACGAAGGTTATTATTTTACAGGAATTTTATCTATATGTCCATTACCACTGGGCAGACGTCAAAATTATTATTTATTATCTAGTTAACATGTTGAGCTCAAGATTTATTTCAAGAAGTGTTAAGATTTCGGGTGGTAGTTACAATTTTTTTATTAAGCAATGTGTATAACTACGTGCGTGCATATGATTATAAAATTGTATTTATACCAATGATGTCATTTTCACCATAGGCGTGATATTGTTAAATATGGTAATGTGGGCTTTGTGAAATTCTTGGATTAAAATGGATATCATACAAGATGAAAATAAGCACAGTTCATCTGAAAAGACTGTGGATTCCTTAGAAGATTTATGTGAAAAAGTTGTGGAAGAAACTTCTGCTGATAAAGAAATAATGTCACAAACAAAGGAACCTGAAGAGATTCCAGACACAGAAAAAATGGATAGTGCTAAAAGTTCTGATGAAATGAGCAAATCATTTTCAGAAGAACCTCAAAAATCACAAGCTTTTACTATAGATTTTGGTGATGGTAAACAAATTGATTCAACCAAACACAAATTTCTTATGGATAAATTAAAGAAAAGGCACCAACGAGGAGCATCTTTATCAAAACTTGAAGACACAAAACCATCTAAATCTACGATGTCTAAAAGTAAAACCACACAAGGTGTAAGTAAATTAGCAAAAACTAATCATAGCAAAGAATCTGTGCAACCTGTGAAACAAAATACTCGAGCTAGTGCAGGTAAAAATAAAATGCCAATGTCAGTTAGTTTCCATGAATCATCCAATTTTGGGTTAGATAGCAAAAGTCTCAGTCCGCGTACCAGTTTTCATGAAAGCTATTCAGAAGAAGTAAATTTATGCTCATTACCAAATATATCAACACACGAAGAAACATTTGAACCTCCTCATTCGACGAAAGAATCAAATAACGATGTAAGCAATGACTATGATTCAAATAGTGATGTTAGTGAAACTGGGACTTACACAATTGAAAATGATACTTACACAGAAGAACAAAAGGCTAAGATGAG
The DNA here is from genome assembly GCF_003426905.1 of Ctenocephalides felis. Classification (NCBI taxonomy): domain Eukaryota; kingdom Metazoa; phylum Arthropoda; class Insecta; order Siphonaptera; family Pulicidae; genus Ctenocephalides; species Ctenocephalides felis. The sequence continues at coordinate 23,558,339 of NW_020539724.1, read as the reverse complement.
TATAGATCAAAAACTAAATTCTACCAATACGGAAGTTATTCGTATTAGTATCAAGTCAACAGGCTGTGATAATAATATAAAGCATGAAGAAAGCCCTATATCAACAAAAAATATAAGTAAAACTATTATAAATACCCAGGATTTAACACCTGATTGTTCTAACAATGAAGAACTGGGTAATTTTGTGTCCAACGGGCATAAACAATATACTCCAAGTAAAGTATCATCAGACAAAAATGTATTAGAAGTATCTTACTACTACGAGCCGCAAGAAGAAAGTAAAGCCAGGAGTAGAAAATCTGTTTTAGAAAAGCTGAAGAATCGTGTGAGAAACATCAGTGAAAGAACCTTACAAAACAAACCAAAACAAGTTGATAATAATTTAGATATTGGTAGTTTTACCAGCGTTACTGCCAGTGGAGTGCTTAGTAATAAAAATCCAGCAACAAAAATAAAAATGAGTTTGGTGTTCGAAATGAATTGGATATATTACTGAAAAGAAAGAAAAGTTTGACTAAATCTGAGATAGAATCCAGTGACTATGTTGAACCTGATAGCAAATTAAACAACTCTCAATTGTGTGATCTGAACAAACCTTCTAAAGATAATAATAAGTTTGAGAACAACTGGATTTACGAATGGGCCAAGTCGGCTTCAGAACACAACAGAAGAGAACGTGATAAAGCAAATAATGAGTATCGTTACAGGGACTCCAGTACAGATAATGCAAGTGATTATTATGGAAATAAACAGAATTCTCATAGAGCTATGTCATTGCCTTTAGGTAGAACGAATAATGATAGGATAAATGATTCTATAGTGAAAAGGCCACCACGTCCTCCTTCTGCTAGTCCCACAAAAATACCTTCTCCGATCTCAACTTTAGCACGACCTAGATCGAGAAATAGTGTCAGTTTATCTGGGAGCACTACTGTAAGTAATTATATTAGTATAATGCATATTTTCATATTAATTGTACATAAATATATAATAGAAGTTAGTAGAAAAAGTTAATGCTGATCCAGTTCTGTATGTGTGTGAGTTATTTTGTTTAAAGAGCTTAAAATTTAAAGCATTTTTTTATATTATATTAAATCATTGAATGTAATGTAATTATAATAATAATGTAAATGGCTAATTTGTAAAAAGGAGGCTGAATAAGTTCATTTAAAAACTACAGGCATCCTCCATATATTTGAAAGAAACTAAACTAGTGGTACATGGCATTGTGGCTTAAGGCAAATTGCTGGGACTTCCCGTACCATAATTGAATATTTGCAAAAGAAAAATAATCAATTATCAATAAAGATTGATTATTAATGTATAACAAATTCGTTTTAGTAAAGTTTTTTTATTGGTCCAATATAAGTTAAGTGCTAAGTTTGGGTAACTATCTCTCTCTCTCTCTCTCTATATATATATATATATATATATATATATATATATATATATATATAATATATAACACCCGAACCGATTTCGACAATTTTGCATTCGTTGGAAAGGTCTTGGGCTCCGCAAGGTTTATAGCTAAGAAAATTAGTGGTGCATGGCATCGTGCCTTAATGTAAGCTGTAGGAACTTCGCGCACCGTAATTAAAAATTCGAGTAATGACATTAGTGAGAATTATCAGAATTATGCTTGGTTAACTCAACGAGCAATTCTTGCCGCAAAGATTAATGATGTAAACGCACTGAATTTCACAATTTAATCAAAAATTGCTGGCGATTTTGTGACATACCAATGATTCCGACTGGTCTTCCCTTTGACTTCAAACGATTGCAATTTCCAGTTCGCCTTGCGTTCGCAATAACAAGTCGCAAGGCCGATCACTTAGTGTTTGCGGAATAAATTTCAAATAGATTATTTAGAAAATCATTGTTTTTCACATGGGCAGCTATAAGTTGCCTGTTCACGAGTTGGAAAACCATCCGCTTTGTTTGTGTTAAGGTCAGACCAAAAAAAAAAAATGTGGTTTACCAAAGAGCACTTCAATGAAACGGATAATTTGCGGATTCACTTTCATTTACTTAGAGAAGTTCAACTAAAAAACACTTCATTTTGAAATCGAAAAAAATTCATTACTGTTGTATAACAAAATCAAATTTTTCCTTTTCAAATATAAAACAAACAAAACTTTCTTCATCTTTCTCACGAAACCATCTGGTGGCGAAACGGAGTTTGTCGGGTTTGCTAGTATATATATATATATATATATATATATATATATATATATAATTATGTATATACAAAGAAGACAAGGAACGAATAGATAATAAACAAAACCTAATCGGAATAATTACTACTTGAAATGCTTCCAAAGAAATTATCTCATATTCCTTATTTATATTATATAAACATTTTGAAACTGAATTAAAATTATTTGTTCAAACTATATAAGGAAACTTTAGAATTTTGAACATTTTGAATTTTTTAGAATTTTCTGGAAAATTTTGAAAACTTGAGAAATTCAGAAACTTGAATTTTTTGTAAATTTTGCTTTTTTTCAAAATTTTGAAATTGCCGAACCTGTCTGCTTTAAAAACTAACCATTTCTTAATAAATTTGCGTGAATAACTATTTCAACATAATCAATCATTCTAATCGGATGCTCTGTAATCTCTAAAACTTCTATTATTTGCACTTTTTGTCCCGTATCTTTGAAACCGCTGTACCTGCCTTTTGCCAAAAACTAATCAGCATTTCTCCCCGTCCATACGAATTAAATGTTTTTTAAATCACTCTAATTAAAATATTACGGTCCTACGACAAGCCGTTTAATTTTAAAAATTCGTCAAAGTTTTAATACCGTTTTTTGGCATTTGTCAAAATTCATCGAAGTTTGCTCAAAAACGCCTAAACCGATTTCAAAAATTTAAAAGCCAAAATCAATGTGTTTTGATGTGGATTATCTTTTCTCAGTTTTGTGCAGCGATCGGCCGAGCCGTTTCTTTGTAATTTGGAAAAAAATGTTAAACTTTTCGTCTACATTTAAGCTCATACTACCGAATCGATTTTGATAAATCAAAAACTGTTCGAAAGATATTAGTTGGGAATGATACTGATTAGTTTTGGTTAAAAATCTTTCGAGCCGTTTTCTTTTAACTAACTGTTGAAAAAAAAAATTAAGCCGATTTTTATGGAACTTTTTTTGGCGATATATATCATGGTCTTATAGAACTTACTGAACTATTACGGCCTTACGACAAGTAGTTTAATTTTAAAAATTTATCAAACTTAAAGAAAATGAGTGGATTAAATACGATTTACTTGGTATAACGATAAAGTACTTGGTCTTAATGAACCTTCTAAACCATTAAAGTCCTACGGAAACTGGTTCAATTATAAAAATTATTAATTTGTGAAAATTTGCCGTTAGAAAATACTCCGAGTTAACGTGTTCGTTCGTTTCTAATTATTTGTAATAAATCCACTCGTAATACTTTTAATCACTCATAATCTTTTTTTTTTTTTATTGATGAAGTCGATTATTTACACATATCGGGAAGTTCATGTAACTTGCCTTAGGGCAAAATACCAATACCAACTAGTTTATAAATAGAATTAAGCAAAGTTTAAAATTTGCTATATTTTTTATAAATAATTGTAATTTTTTTTATCTTTTTAGGAATTAAATTCTCCCATTGCTGACACACATGCATACTTACGAAATACCGAAGACGTGATCAATATTTTATCCTGCAGTCTTTCAAATAGCACTGGACCTAAAGTATCCAATTATGCAACTTACTCCGACAGTCGCAATGGATCACCCATGCATAGTTTAGATTCTTCCACATCACCAAAACACATATCTTATGTCACCATATCATCTGACGGTGAAACTAGGTTATCGCAAAGCAATGATTATAACACCAGACCTTTGAAGTCTGAATCAAGCCCAACATCACCAAAAAGAACATTTGGACCTTCAAGGCATAAAAGGCACTTCTCATTTGATAATTCATTGTCTAAAATAGAGTTTGCTTCACCTTCACACAACAGACTGATGAATAATTCGTTAACCCAAAAGAATAATTTATCTAAAGCTGTTTATGAGCATTCCCACAATCTAAAAAAGCACGATTATATAGAAAAAAATAACAAAGATTTAGGATATGGTGATCAACTACCACCCAAGCCTATCAAATGCTTTATTAATAAGAATGATACTAATTCTAAACTGAATATTGATCAAACAATTTCGGTTTCCAAGGATAACTTGTTGAAGAGCACATTCAAGGACAATAACTTGCAAATCAACAATAAAAATTCTTTTAACGACGTCAGAAACAAATTAGCAAAACACCAGAATTCACCAAATTCAAGCCCGATCAGACGTTCTAGCTCATTTTCTTCACATGCAAATGATACTCCTTTGAGGAGCAGACATAATAACACTCCGTTCATGGATTCACCTAGGAGCACTAGGAAATACACAAACTATAACAATTACCATGACAACAACGATAACTTCAGTGATGGCATCAAGTCCGATTACGAATACGAAAACGATAAAACGACCCCAAAGCCTGAAAAAATAAAAAATACGCGTTGTAACCGCGCATTCAGTTTACGACGAGCGAGACTAGAATCCGAAAAAAGTGATACATCTGTATCAGCAACCAAGCAACCTGCATCCAATTTTGTTCGTAACAATGCTGATTCTACCAGAAGATCTGTCAGAAGTTCATTTAGAGAAAAAAGCACTGGACCACGCGATATAAGTATCAACAAGCGTCTTGCTAATCCCAAACCATCAGAAAACGTGAGTGATGTATCTTCTGCTGGACAGAAAAAAGTAACCGCGAGTGTGCAGCCAAGGTACATGGATATTTCCAAGTATAAATCTCCAACTACTGCATCATTTTTGAAAAAAGATGAGAGTAAAAGTTATTTGGAAACTAAAAGTGTACCAGGAAGTGCTGCCAAAAATAAAAATCTGACCAGGAATGATGATATCAGATTGAGTTTACGGTCTACAAGAAGCGCTGGCCCTGGGAAAGGTGTAATTAAAAAGGACATAGGTCAGATAAAATATTTGTTTATATATATATATATATATATATATATATATATATATATATATATGCACAAGTAAAAACTTAAAGTTGATATTTAAAAATATATCATTTCCTAGCTTGTTGAACCCTAATATTGATTAATTTTGTTTGCTCAGTAGAATCATTAAGTTTTTTTTTCATATTCATATAAAAGCATTTTAACTTACTATAAATATTTCCTGCATCTGTAATTTTATATTCGCTGTTGACACATATAAACAGAACCTAATAATCTAAAGTAACATCATAAAAATTAGAATTATTTTAAAAATTTACTTTGAAAATTCATGCTTATTGGTCATGCTGTTGTTCTAGATTTCTTTCAGTGGAATTAATAAAATCTGACTAAAATATGTAACAGAGATATTTTATAAATAAAAAATAAGTTGTAAAACTTACTAAAACAATATTAAAAGTAGAAATAATAATCCATTATATGAGGATATGTTATAACAATACAACACTATGTGCAACAGAACAATTTTTTAGAAGATAATATGTTTGCGATATAGAAATTAACTTGAGATATAATGATAAAAGTATACTAAAATATTTTTGTTACTTTACGAAATTAATAATTATATTGACATGATATTGACTATTATAACCTACTGAATTTAGAGATATCATTTGTTTACCGTGTATAAATGTAATACACTTTAGTTTTACAAATTTAACACTACTACTAATACTAATTTTACCAGAACTCAAGCTACTTTCAATATTGAATGATTTAGGAATATAGGGTATCAAATTATTTACTGAGTCATTTATTTAATGTATGTAAGTGAAACCAGCCAACATTTAATAAAGTGCCTTCAGCAAACAATTCCAAACAAATTTAAAAATATGCTGACCGAACACACACACATCAAAACATAACATAAACTTATTTAACCTGACTCTTATTGTTAAATTTGAAGACAATTTATTCAAAAGGCGTTTTGCGGAATGTTGTTTTATTCAGTTACATAACGTTATGCCAATAAATAAATAAATAAATAAATAAGCAAAATGGCATACCATCCCTTTGCAATACACACAGTTGATTTTTTGGATTGTGTTTCTACTTTAATCTATATCTATAGTATATATTCACACACACACACACACACATATATATATATATATATATATATATATATATATATACATATATATAATACAGATGCTTTTTTGTTATGGGTATTTAGTTCCTCAGTTTTTTATGTATTATTAATTGATAATGGAAGTATCTCACACTTAGCAAAATTGGTAAACTTATTTCAATTTGATGAGGTTTATCCTATACTATTTTATAATTATTTAATATATTTCAATGTTCTATTTATTTGAAAGTTTCTGTTCCATTAATATTTGTTTTCTATTGTTTTTAAAGTTCCTGTACGAAATCCCACAAAGGAGCAAGAGATGGCAAATTGGAAGCGCAGGGCCAAATATGATCCTATGAAAGGTAGACATATATTTTTTACAAATACCATGGTGTATAAATTATATATATATATATATATATATATATATATATATATATTATTATTATTATTATTATTATTTTACACAAATTTAGTGTTCAATCAATTTTACATCATAATTAATTTTTTTTGTTGTTTTTCCTGGTTTGGTATGTATAATTTCCTCCTTTTTAAATATTTATATTTATCATCAACTTTGTATTTATGTTATATATTTTTTAGATTACTGAATGATGACACACATCAAGTGTCGAAACGTTTAATGGAATAAATAATTTTGTTATTAAATCTTTTTTTTAATTCGACGATTGCGCTGAAAAAATATTACAAATATATATTTATATATATGGCAAATGTATTCTGAGTCGATAGATAGATATGAATTTAGAAATATGAATAACACTCTTTTTTTGCACTTATTTAGTAAATAATAATTTCACAAACGTTTCGAGACTAGGTTTGTCTCATCCGTGTGTTATAATTTAAAATTTGAAATATGGAAACCTAAATCAGCATTATGTGTTATCCTTTACAAAGTCATTCAATATACTCCGAATATATTGATTGACAATATACTCCGAGTATATTGAACGACAATATACTTCGAGTATATTGAGTGACAATATACTCCAAGTATATTGAATGACTTGTAAAGGATAACACATAATGCTGATTTAGGTTTCCATATTTTAAAATTTAAATCATAACACACTGATGATGAGACAAACCTGGTCTCGAAACCATTTGTGAAATTATTATTTACTAAATAAGTCCAAAAAAGAGTGTTGTCGTATTTCTAAATTAATTATATATATATATATATATATATATATATATATACATTATAATAATTTAACTTGTATATTATCTACTTAGCTGCTGCTGAAGGCAGAAAGAAGGCCGAATTAGCTAAGAAAATAGCTAGCTCCAACATAATGACCCAATCATTTAATGAAAATGAAAACTATTCTCCATTACAGAGGTAAACTAAGTTAATTTTTTTTGTTTTTTTTTTTAATTTGTGTGATGAATTGCTTTTACCTTCAACTGCTTTACAGTTTTGGTCACCTGTTTATTCATTTTATGATATTGATGTTTTGACTTAATCAGTATTTACATTAACCATTTTATTCATTTTACAATAATAATCTTTTGACTACATTTTATACATAATCATCAATTATCAGTTAGATTTTATTTTTGGAAAATTAAATATATATTTTATTATAACAAATTATTATATAAAATACTACATGTTGAAGTAATATTTTTTTATGATAAATCATCTTATGCTATTCTTTGATATGGTAAATGAAATCAATATTATTTTTAAATACAGTAAATAATATTCTGATAAAATTTTATATGATGCTAATTGTTAGCATTATTAAAATACAATTACATCATGCAGCAAATCACAAATTCTATGTATGTTTGTTTGTTTCATCGCAGGCACAGTCACTTGTGTTTGTATTTCACTGGCTTTTGCATTGATTGAAATTTTCATGTTTTCAATCATCAACAATGTAATGAGTATCATTGCACGTATTTATTTGAATTAAAAACAAGATAGAGCAGATTTATAATAACTCTTATGTGGCCGTAATAAATAAATTTTAAACATTATTTAAACAATGTGATACAATCGAAGCTGAAACTCGTTTGTGAGCAAAATATTAGTCTAATATAGATACTTGATTTTCTATCTTCTGCAGTTGTGTTTGAACATGTTTAAATTAGAGAATAGAATGTATTGTACTGAATAAAAAAGTTTTTATTTTAGATGAGAATTAGTTAAGTCAAATTAGTCAAGTTTTAGTCTCTTTTCGGTGATCAATTGAATTTAAATTGATTAACTAAAATATATATTTTCGATGCAAAGAGAATGAAGCCCATATCCAGTGTGGTAATTTCCAAAATCATTATCAAACTAGGTGTCAGTGGCAATTTATATTAAAACAAGTTGCACGAACTTTTTGATCATGTTTAAATAATCAATCTATATTTTCTGAGATATGCGATAAAATTTTCCGCGGTTTATTTTGAAAATAAAGATTTAGTTTTCCATGAAAATGAACTAATTAATAGGATTTCTAATTGCTTTCTTTTAAACAAACTTATAAGTAATCATAATAATTAAATTCCATAAACATGCGCTTAAAAGTGCCCTAATATCATTCAAACTTTAATGAATTTTTATAATTCAACTACTTTTTGTAAGCCTCCAATATTTTAGGATGTTCGCTTCGTTTTTTTAAATAAAGTTTTATCAAAAACCAAAAAATAACGTTTAATTACATAGAAACTGCCCGACATGTCTAACCAAAAATAATTCAGCACGCTTGTTATTTTTCGATCAAGTTATGAATTTATGAAATTGGTTTAGGATAAAACTTGGGGGAAAAAATTAGCACTTTTCTGCTAATTATAAAGAAACGACGTGGACGATCGCCGCACAAATCTAATCAGAGCGAGGCTTTATTGAGTTTCATCGAAAAATTTGGTGAAAAGTCAAATTTTGGATCACTATAAATTGTATATTCTTATCAAATTAAGTATAAATTCGGGAAGTTAATCTACAAAAGGAGATTTAAATATCTACAAAAGCGATTCTTTGTAGTAAGTCTGTGAAAAATTTAATTAATACTATTACAATATTATAAATTTGTTTGAAAAGATCAATTGGAAATTGGAATGTCGCATTGATTAGTTTTTAACGAAAAACGAAAACATTATTTTCGAAATAAACAGATGAACATCTAATTGTTAAAAATTAAAAGTTGATAATTATTAAAGCTTGCGAAGATTATTTTCACATATCGAAAATTCATGCAATTTGCTTTAAGGTTATATACAGTTAGAAGGCCGGAAAAAAAACGATTTGTTGAGCATTTTTTCAATCTATTGATACAAAAATTTATACACATATTTTAATTACATTTCAAAACTAATTGCAAGCAAACATGTTTATTTTAAAAAAAAGTTAGAGCAGATCTCCGGAAAACCTCTCGAAAAACACGTTTTGCGGTGACCACTCTATATCTGAACAAAATCTGTAATTAAAAAAATCCAAGAGATTTCATTAAAGTAATGATAAATCTAGTAATTAATCGAAGGAATAAACAAAATAATATTTTTTGACAAAATTGCGGCTTCTTATAAAATCGTTTTTTTCTGAGGAAATTTTGACCTTAAATTGTTTATAAAAATAAAAATATTTATCGGATCGGAAAAATCTTCGATTAATTACAAAACAATATATTTAAGAAGCTCGTGTTAAAATTTGAGATTAATCGCTTTAGCCGTTTTGGAGTTATGTTGGTCACCAATTTTGAAAACACCATTTCGAGAATGATATGAAATTTTCTGTATGTATTCTTAAATATATGTACGTTCAAAAAATAAAATAAGATTTTTTTTTGAAAGTTTTAACTGAATATAATAACTTAAGGTAAAATACTACTTACACCTAGCCCGTGGTGTGTTAAAATGCTTATTTTTAACATTAAACATAGTTCGAGGAAGCTTTTTCATTTCCTGTTATTTTTTTTAAATAACATTAATAGGACAAATGTAAGAAGTACCTATTGATAGTTTTTTTTGTTAATTAAAATATTATAAATCTGCTCACTAATTAATTATCAATTTACATGATTGAATAACACATGTATCTGATCAAAACTTTAGACCGCCAATATCTCCGCGCCAATCGAATTAAACACATTTCTTCAATGAAATATGTTGAAAAAGAAAATCTAGTGAAAAACAGACGACCTGAGTTACTGTGCTAGTGCATATCATTACAAAAGTGCAATTAACTGAATTATTGAAAAAAATGTGATAACAAAATTAGCGGAGGAGCAGTTTTGAGGTCTCAATCATATCATGGGGCTGTTGGACTGGAATGGCTATCAGGGGGCAATTCGAAGGCCTTTGGTTTCAATCGAGGTGAATCCATATCAGACACAAGTGACGATGGATTGAATTACTAATACACAAACTGCCGTCTGATTAATTTTATGTATGTGACAATGTTTTATAAAAGTGAGTCTGATGCACTAAATATTTCTAACTCATAATTTCATATACAGCAGAAGAAATTTTTATTCGAATCAAATAAAACAAGCAAAATAAGAATAACACATTCTTACTGCAATGGTATTTAAATGTGAAAAGTCACAGTTTAATAATTTACGTAGTTTATTCAATATTCTATTAAATATTGAATAAATCGTCAAGAAAATGATTGGAACAGCAAATTATTTCATGTTGATATTTAAATAATTTCAGTCTTATAATCACTGAATAAATATAATTCATAGTTATTTATGAATATTATAATGAAAGACTATAACAAATATATTATACATTATTATATAGCAATATGCTATTGATACAGTTAACTAAATTATTGTTTTTTGAAACTATTAAATTTCCAAGTAAAAAAATATCTAATATCTTAATAAAAGATATTTTATATACAGGGTGTTCAGGAACTTGACATTGACTCAAGTAGATACAGGGTAACAGGATTATGACTCTAACCATCATGCAAAAATCAGGAATTTAGCTTATCCTAAGCAATTTGAAAATTGTGAGCTTTTAAGTAAAACAGTAAAACTGTAACCATTATTCGGTTATTGTGGTTTCATTATAAAAACCTAGAAATAACATGATATTTGTTATATTGTTAATATCAAAAATATTGTTATTTCTAGATTTTTATTTTTCTACTACTTCTAGTTATTTTTTAGTATAAAACTAACAACTATTGAGCCATTTTACCACTTTAGAGGCTTTTTTCTTAAAAACGTATTAGTGCAGTAAACGGGGCGTTTCGGGTCTGAATTTTTTTTACTGTGCTCCGAATTGAATGAAATTTTGGAATTAGGACCATCTTACCCTTAAGTTCAAAAGTGAAAACAATTCGGGTTGCGCCATCACCCCCCGGGGGGGATGATACCCCTTCTCAATTGTGTAATTACATTTTTTCAAAATAACGTCGGAAATCGATAGAAGAACTAATTATAAGAAAAAAATGTCTTTTATAGTTTTTCAAAAAAACTAATACTTTTCAAGTTACTGACCACTAAAGATTCATATATTTTTGGCGTTTTTCTTCGTTTTTTTGCAAATATCTCCTAAAATATACATTTTAACGAAAATCATGTAATGAACAAAATAATGTCAATAAAAATCTTAATAAATCGGTAGTGTATAAAGTGTTCTAGGAAAATAAATTAGGCAAGATTTGAAAGAGCAAAGTCGCTTTTTATTTCGTTCAAGATTTAATTGTTGTATTTTAAGCCATCTAGTGTCGAGGTTTTACATTTTATGCATTTCGGTGTAATTGGGTTTTATAGTGCCCAACATAAGCTTCAAAATGAGTGCGGTTACAAGCTTTTTGCGTGTAAAATGAGTGAGCTATAATGCAAATAAGAAGCATATACGAAGTTTTTTTGTTTTAAATCATATGGTTTAATGAGCGCCATTTACACCAGAATGAAAGTAATTCATATTCCATCTAGAATTCACTTCATTATAGACATCTTGATGGATTCATTCTAGCAGATTCACTACTTTAGTACAAACTATTTTCAGAAAAGTCACGATTTTATAAAAACTTTTTTTCCCAATTTGCGCGGCCGCGCAGTAAACATTCATAACTCTGTCAATTTTTGTGTTAAAGGAAAATAATAAAATAATAAGCCAGAAAGATCTTTTTGATTTTTATCTATATGCTTTTATACGTATCTTTTATTCTTTTTGAGATATAATGAAAATAATTTCGATTTTTAAAAAAATTGAAAAAAAAAGTTTTTATAAAATCGTGACTTTTCTGAAAATAGTTTGTACTAAAGTAGTGAATCTGCTAGAATGAATCCATCAAGATGTCTATAATGAAGTGAATTCTAGATGGAATATGAATTACTTTCATTCTGGTGAAATGGCGCTCATTAAACCATATGATTTTAAAACAAAAAAACTTCGTATATGCTTCTTATTTGCATTATAGCTCACTCATTTTACACGCAAAAAAACTTGTAACAGCACTCATTTTGAAGCTTATGTTGGGCACTATAAAACCCAATTACCCGAAATGCATAAAATGTAAAACCTCGACACTAGATGGCTTAAATACAACAATTAAATCTTGAACGAAATAAAAAGCGACTTTGCTCTTTCAAATCTTGCCTAATTATTTTCCTAGAACACTTTATACAATACCGATTTATTAAGATTAAGATTTTTATTGACATTATTTTGTTCATTACATGATTTCTTTAAAATGTATATTTTAGGAGATATTTGCAAAAAAACGAAGAAAAACGCCAAAAATATATGAATCTTTAGTGGTCAGTAACTTGAAAAGTATTAGTTTTTTTTGAAAAACTATAAAGACATGTTTTTCTTATAATTAGTTCTTCTATCGATTTCCGACGTTATTTTTGAAAAAATGTAATTACACAATTGAGAAGGGGTATCATCCCCCCGGGGGGTGATGGCGCAACCCGAATTGTTTTCACTTTTGAACTTAAGGGTAAGATGGTCCTAATTCCAAAATTTCATTCA
>NW_020539724.1:23466004-23544230 GCF_003426905.1 Ctenocephalides felis | reverse complement strand
TACCTTAGAAATAATTGATGTATGGTATGTGTGATATTTATATGTTAGTGTGTGTATATGTATGTATGTTACATACAATAGGATACAATTTTTCGTTCCCAATTTCGAACGCACGGAGCAACCGATTTGATTGATTCTTATTGATGGGGTTCAACGTTTCCAAACATACCGTAAAAAATCAAAATCTTCAAACTATTTTTTTAGAAATTATGAAAGAAATTTATTGCTATCAAAAATTATGAATTGCGGTGGAGGAATTTACAGCAACTTACCTTGAGGCACAATGCCATGGATCACTAGTCCGATTTCACAAAATTGATTGATTCTTTTTATATTTTAAAAATTAGAAAAATAAAAATATATAAAAATCAAAATTTTAAATTGGATAAAATAAGTGCACATATAAGAAATATTGCTATACGTAAAATAACATTCACAAGGTAGCTGTTTTTTTTTTAAATATTAACACTTTCCACTCGCGAATTCCGAGATTTATATCGGCGGCATCCGAGTCGAAAGAGTTAAAAGTCATAAGTAATATTTATAATTAAAAATGCATTATTGACAAAGAACATTTTTACTATAAAGTTTTTGGTGATTATTAAGTTCTTCGAGATTGTACAAGTCGAGTCATTCTAAATTGTTTGAAACTATAATTGGAAAAGTATTTGTGTGATTGTGGGACAAAATTTGACATTTTGTCAAAGGAGCGTTCATTAATCACGTGATCGATTTTTTAAGGATTTTTGAACCCCCCACGCCTTCCCCAAACATCACGTGTATTTGTATTTACGAGAAAAACTTGTATTTTTTTTATTTTTTTCGATAATGTTTGGAATTTTTAAAGAAATTTAGGTAAAGAATAATTACACATGATATCTTACTATACCTCTCACACTCCACCTTATATTTCATAATTTTTTTTGTCAAAACCCCCTTCCCTAATAACCTCACGTGAATAATGGACGCCCCCCAACGATTTTTTAAAAACGGCACCGACTTCAACAATTTTAGAGCCATTGATGATACTCGCATAGATTAGTATAAAGTCCAGTATCAGCAATCTAAACTATCATCTCATAGTTTAATTACAAAAATTTGATTTAAGTGTGGACTTAAATTGTTATCAGTAGCTACCTACAAAACGCCAAAAAACGTATGATTAGGCATAGAATCTGACTAGAATCGCTTGAATGTGTAAAATTCTAAATTTTGTTGAGTTTTATAATTCAATCGTTTATTGTAGGCCTATAATATTCTAGAATGTGATTTTAGAATACGAACTCTATCGCCACACAAAGTTTCATGAGATTCATCAAATAGAAATTTTCAACAATTAATTAGGAAGAAACCGATGGTCGATCTTTAACAAAAACAAATTCACGCGATTCCCAACCAATCTTTCCAATCGTTTATGAACTTTTAATATCTGTTAAAAAATGTGGACTAAAACGTGGATAATTTCTTTTACACTTTTCTGCTAATTAAGAAGAAACGGCACGGCTGATTGTTGAAACGAGAAAACATAAAAATAACAAATTGTTTTTTTTTTTCTTGAAATCAAACTTCTCCTCAGGAAAGTAAAAAACATAGATTATTTGATAATAATTATTATTATTAACTTCCTGCAGGGTAAGTTATAGTCGCAAAAAAATCAAAAATGATTTTTTTTGTATATCTTTATGTTTCAAACAAAACCTTCTGAATATTTTGGCATTTCTTAGGAAAAATGGATGTATGTGTGTGTATGTATGTATGTCTGCATGTATGTGTGCATGTATGCGCGGATACGATTTTTCGTCGAGGATTTGGAAAACACGGATCAACCGATTTAAATAATTTAAAAGCATTCGATTCCTATTGATAAGGAGACGTGCTGACTAGTTTTTGGCAAAGGCGGGCACAGCCGTTTCGAATATATGGCGCAAAAAGTGCCAAAAATATCAATTCAGTTTTTGAGAGAACAGGGCTTCCGATTTGAATGATTCAAAAAACATTTTAATTGTATTGACAAAATAAAGAACTGATCAATTTTTTTGGGAAGGCGGTTGGAAGATACAATGAAAAAAGTAAAAAAATGCCAATACAGAGATTTTAATAATAAGAGGCATTTTGTGTCTAAAATAGCTACGCAGCGCGATTGCTATGAAAAACAGTTTAAATTTTCAATAAGTTTCAAAATATAAAAAATTTTGAAATTTATAAAAAATCTATTCTTTCAAAAAATATAAAATTCTCAAAAACCTAATTTTTTCAATGTTTTCAAAAAATTTCAATGCTTTTTCAAAAATTTTAATTTTTGGTACGGAAAGTTCCAGTAATTTGCCCTAAAGCACGTTCTCGCAGTATACTTGTAAACCATTACTAAATAACACACTTGGTTGCTTTAATTTTAGTAAATTGATGTTTCCAAACAACCTAAATTCTGACAATCTTCAATTATCTCATTCGTTTCAAAGCTTTTTAACCCTAAATTAGATTTTTGCATTCAGAGAGCGTTGTTTTGATGACGAATTCATCATGAGCTTATCGATTTTACAGAACACGTGTCGGACGTGATAGCATAAGAGCTGGTAAACAAAGATAAAACTAAAATTTATTTGGATAAAAATGAAAATCCATAATGTCAGATATGACGTTTTTATCAACATGAAAAATTAAGTGCGGTTCGTGCACCCATCGTGAGAGCTTCGTTGTATCAATATAATAAAACGATGGAAAATGCAAGAGGTTACTATATTTAACTTTCCATAGGATAAGTTATAATAATCGTCCAAATATCGAAAATGATTTTTTGCATATCTTTCGGTGGTTGAACATTTTGCGATACCTTCTAAAATATGGATGTATGCGAACAAATTTAAAGAAATTGAAGTTTTCAAAATTTTCAAAAAAAAAATCTAAAAATTTCAGTTTACCAATGATTTCTAAGTTTTCAAAAATATCAGTATATTCAATTTTTTTTCAAAATCTAAAAAAATGATCCACAAAATTAAAAATTCTCAAAAAAAGCTTGGTCGAAAAATTTCTTACTTTCCTGATTATTCTAAGAAAACTTCTCGACCGATCTTCTTCCACTAATCATGAAAGTTCCTTATTCGAGTTTCATTAATAATGACATAGTTCAATTTTGTTCAATTGTTTCAGCAGTTTTTGGGAAAACTTAGCCAAAGGTGAAGTCTTTGAAAAGCGCTGCCCATTTTACTTTTGCCAATTTTTGTCTCAAACTCAAAGTTAGCAAGTCGTATTTTCTGGAGAAAACATAAAGTTCTTCTTCGGCAAGTTAAAAGATTTTCAACATGAATTTAATGATTATATATAGAGCAATCTATAAATTTTAAACTCAATTCAATTTATAACATAGTTATATAGTTTTTTGTCCAAAGCCAAAAAACAATATGCCTAGAAATTACGTATGTTTTCCTAAATAATAAGAAAACTTGTGTTTTTTTTTCACAATGGAAAACTCGTACTGGCACTACACTTTGAACTTCCTTACATATTTAACTTGAGCTTAAAATGAATATTTTTTGTAAACAGTTTAGGGCTTCCAGATTTCTTATATAATGGTACGAAACTTAAAATTCCGTCAATATCGGATATGATATTTTTTACGAGGATTTTAAGCATTTGTCTTAAATTGTAAAATGTATATATATACTATCTGGCTTGCCGTCTAGGGAATAAACAGATCAGTTGTCCATTCGGAAAGCAATCCTTATCTAAATCTGAACCACATAATTCTAAAGATTGAATTTAAGCTTTATTGATTGCGATTCAAATGCTACTCGAACGCGGAATTGTAATCTTTTAAATTGAAATGGTGTATCGATCGGGATTATGGGTATTCGAGGAATAGGACATCTTCGCCTTCGAATCATCAGTGAATTAACGGTCACTAATGGTCTGCCTCATAACATAGTGTTGTCATAGCAACGCTATCTTATGCTTGTTTCTTGGTAATGAAACTGTGAGAATGTCTATATATTTGCTGTACGATAAGGGAAGGAAGCAAGAAAAAATCTTATGATAACAGAATCTTCGATGATGCTGTTATCATAAGACTTTTTCTTGGTTGTTTATTATAAAATTTGCCTGATCGCTCAGCAAATAGACAGACATTCTCACAGTTTTTACTACCAAGAAGCAGCTATATTATTTGATTATTTGAAATATTTATTATTTGATTATTTGAAACCATATTATGACAGTATTGACATTATTGTTTGAAAAAATATAAATTTTAACTAGGATTACTGAATGTTGAATTACCGTTTTAGAAGACGATAATGATGACAATGAAAAATAATTTTATTCTAAAATATTTTTCATTTTCGATAACCTATTGTCCTGAATTTTTATACAAACATGCAGGGTGAGCTACTTGTGTGAAAGCATTTGTTTCCGAAAAAAAAAAACTTAGCTTTAGATTTTAATTTATTTTTGGTTCAAGAAGATATGTTACAGCAATATTTTGAAAATGATATAGTATAAAATTAAATAATTAATCATAATAATTATAATAATTCTCCCTATGCTTCCACTTCAAATAACCACTCTCTATGCAATTTCGATCATCAAGTCATTCTAGGGAATGCTATTATAAGCTAATCACTCCGGTGTTCTTTAATATGATTTACTTGCTTATATTATATTAAATTATATATTATATAAATATATTAAAATAAGTACTTCCGGCTATAAAGTTTGTAAATTTATTAAATTTTGTTGAGTAAAATAAGTTTTTTTATGATATATGCTCCTCGTACGCCTTGAATTCTGTGCGCAGTGTATCAGAAAGTGCAGAGCTTGTTAGTAAACTATCAGGCGAAAATAATGATACTGATTGGATTTGCAAAACAATACGACATCCAGGTATTGTAAGCAAAACAACGACTGTCCTATCTGTTTGTTTATCACAGAAAACAAACAGGGATGAACTCCGATATATTAAAATATACCATTCATATTCAATATTTGCAAAATCGTAAGTTAGCACAGCATTAATTGGTTGATTAAATTTTTATTCATGCAAACATCACTTTCCTTAAATAATAAAATTGACTAGTGCATGGCATCGTGACTTAAGGCAAATTGCTGGAGCATTGCGTATCAGAATTAAATATTTGAAAATTTAAAGCAAAAAAATAATTAGTTAATAAATATTGATCAATGGTCAATACATTGACGATCTTATTGCTCAAAACACTTAAAAATGTTTACATTAAGAAGAGATGCCGAATGAATCCAACTGAGGATATATTTCTTACTACTACTACAACGCATATGAAATATATACTTTGTTTACTGAATTGTAAATTTAAAATTTATATTTAAAGTATGAAACTGAGTATATTTTTGAAACTCTATAAAATATCTGATAATTTGATGTGCATATGTCTACTGATCATTTTAGATCGCCAAATATATTTTCTTTAAATATTTTACTCTGTATCTCGGAAACCTCTGAACCTGCCTATCCAAAAATTTATTCAATTTTTTATTTCATTAATACAAGTAAAATGTTTTTTAATCATTCAAATCGGACGCTTCGTTATCTCAAAAATGCTTTGCCAACAACTAATCAGCACGTCTTCCGACCAGTAGGAATCGAATGTTTTTTGAATCATTCAAATCGGTTGATTCAAACACACATATAAACATTCATTTTTTCTAAGGTATGCCAAAATGTTCAAAATCTTTGAAACATAAAGGTATGCAAAAAAAATTTCGATTAATTTACGATCACTATAACGTACCCTATGGGAAGCTAATAATACATAGTAATGACATATTAAAAAACAATTTCAAACTTTTGATTATTTTTATTTGATATTTTGGAGTGTATTAGCATAATATAATTTAGTTATTTCTCATTATCTTGTATATAAATATAATAATGTATTATATATTATGATAATAATAATAATAATATATAATACATTATTATATTTATATACAAGATAAAGAGATATAACTAAATTATATTATGCTAAAAATATATTACATTATTAATAATTTTAATATATTAATAAGGTAGGGTGTAGCACTTCTATTCATTTTAACTTTGTGAAATTATATTGTGAGAACAAAACTAATTTTACCACAACTAACTCATATCAAACAAACAACTATTTGACTATGTTCAGTAGAACTCCTAGCTAATTCTTCATTATAAAATTGTGTTTTTTGTACTGTTTTTCAAAAATGTGTCACCTGTTTCTTTTTACTCTATAGGATAAAATAGGACGGTCAGAGAGCACCAGATCCGATGTCTTATTTTAAATTTTAAAGAGATTTTGCGAAAAAATAGCTACGTCATTCAACCAATGCAAATTTTGAATTTCATAGGTGCATTTTTCACAGACTTTCACTCATAACACTGGAAATAACCTTGATTTGGTATCTCTTTTGAAATATTCATCAAAAGATCGAATAACTTTTTATTAAATTTTTCTCTTTGCCAATGTAAAGGTTTAGTTGGTTCTTTTTACCCCACCCGCATGTTATATTCATAGAGGTTATATAATAAAACCTGTAGAATCCAATTAAAAATTAATAATAAATCTTACACAACAATCAAATAACGTATATCTAAATTGTAGACAGGTATCATAATATAAATACAAGAGCACAAAACCAAAATAAATAGGAGTGACAAATTATTACACTTGGATAAGGCAACTATAATATTTATAAATGAATATATTATAAATGATTTCAATCGTTATAAGTTATAACTCGTAATTAATTTATTGTGTTTTCACTGGAATGCCGCCAAATTACTCTGTTTTTTAGCATAGTATATTTTCGACAATGAATATATTTTTGGCCAATGAATTTTATCACAATGCAAAAAAGTTGATTGAAATGTTATATGAGATGTTGAGGTTTATATGAGTCGAGTTATACGATAACGTTAATTCATCAACAATTACTTTAAAACTAAACAAGCTATTTATTAATATTAATTAAATTATCTAATCCATTAATAATTATCCATTCGCTAGATATGGCACTATACTTAAGCAGCTTTTTGGTAATGACTTATTTTCAATGAGATTTGAATATTTTACACCGTTCTATTCATACTTAATTTTTGAAATTTAAACTGTTACTCTGCAAGAACAAAATTTATTGCAATCAATTACTATTATTTGCAGCTATTCAAATATATCACGGTTTCTTATTGAAAAAGTATTACTTATTCAAGTAAATTCATCAAAGAGGACACTTTTATTTTTGATCAACAATCAGAACTCAAAAGTCTTTTGAGGTGATGTGATGGTACTTCTTTATGAACTAAGTGACTTTCTTAGAGAGCAACTCAGATAACAGTAGACTGGGCACGATTGTGCGACTTTTTTTGATCAGCAATAATTTCATTCACTTACCAGTTCCTGGTGAAAAAGTAAATCAAAGGTAGTTTTAACATTTGTCTACATCCAACTACTGAAATGCTGTTCTTTAATACTAGTAAAAAAATCAAACTTACTTTAACTCTCAAAAGCAATACTGTCTACAGATCATGTTAACGTAGGACACAATGGAATAATGTAAACTTGTTCGAACAAACATACTTTCTCCCTTTGAACCCTATCTCAACATCAGTATAGTTTATCTGCTATGACGACTGTCACTGCCGTACTCAGTCTCCCCTATTTGATATATGATTTTTAGTAAAACATTTTTAATATTGATGGTATATTTTTATGTTAATTCAGCCAGAAAGCTATTTTTGAAATATTTTTGAAAAAGAGATTTAATTCATTTATTTATATTCAATTAATCATATGAATGAAAAAATTATCAAAGCAAATTGTTTGATATTTCAACAATTTATTCAAAATACAGAAAATGTATATGCGCATATGCAAACATATTGGTATAGTTATATACCGGCCACATCAATCATTCAATTATTTTCTAAAATATGCCGAAAATGCGTAATGAAATTGTAATTAATTTGATTAATAACAATTTTAACTCGTTATAAAATTAAACACCTGCATTATTATTGCAAAAATGTTTTCTATATTAAATTTAATACATAACTTATAGTTAATATTTATTTTAAATAATAAAATAAATTTTTAAAACTAGTGGGGTGGGTGGCATCGTGCCTTAAGGCAAATTGCTGGAACTTCCCGTACCGTAACGAAATGTTCGAGGAATACTGAATGTTTTCAAATAGATTATTATAAATATTGTAACATTGTCTAATATTTATAAGAATTATATAAACTGGATTGCAAAGTTGAAATTATTTGTTTCAACAAAAAACTAAAAAAAAAAAAAAGATATCGAACAAAATTTTTTTTTTCCAAAATCAATTATTTTGTTAAGACAAGCAGAAAGTTTTTTGAATCATTCAAATCGGACGCTTAGTTCTCTCAAAAACTGCCATTTTTTACATATTTAGCTCCGTATCTTCGAAATGGCTGGGCCTGTCTTTGCCAAAAACTAATAAACACTTCTCCCAATCATTACTAATTGAATGTTTTTTAGATCATTCAAATCGGATACTCCGTTCTCTCAAAAATTCGATTTCTATTTTCCGCACTCTTTGCTCCGTATCTCCGAAACGGCTGGACCTGCCTTTGCCAAAAACTAATCAGCTTTTTTCCCTATCAATAGAAATCGAATGCTTTTTGAACCATTCAAATCGGTTGATCCGTGCGCCCTAAAACGTGACTGGAAATTTGTATCCACACATACATACACACACACACACATACACACACACACACACACACACACATCCATTTTTTCTGAGGTATGCCAAAACGTTCAGAAACCTTCAAAACGTCAAGAAATGTAAAAATTTTCAATTCCGATTTTCGGCCCATTACAATAACTTACCCTACGGGAAGTTAATAAATAATATTTATTTTAAAAATTTATTCAAACATTACAGATTTTTATAAAAAAATAGTTTATTGTTTTGGATTTAATGTGCGTTAAAGATTTGGAATGCTTCTGATAAAAAAATCTTAAGGTGGGTACCGGTAAGGTGACACATAAAAGGTTGGTAATATATAATTACTTAAAGTCAAATTGAATCTTTTGTGCACCCCTTACTATTTTAGAAGTTAAACCATTTTAAACAAAGAATTGTTAAAATTTTTGGGAAGGCAGGTCTGGCGGTTATGGACTCTCAATAAAAATAAGTTAAAAAAAGCCATTTGGCGGCCAAAAATGTTCATTGGACATATGCACATCAAGTTTTTAAAGATTTTAAAGAGATTTTAATAATGTATACACAGTTTGTGGAATTTTTTTTGAGTTCCGTACCATGATTTTTAATTTTTAAATTCAAGTATATGGTTCAAACAAATGTCATCGACATTTTTGACAGTATGGAATAACCGATTTGAATAATTTAAAAAAAATCGATTCGTATTGATAAGTAAACGTGCTGATTAGTTTTTGGAATAGATAGGTCTAGCCATTTCGGAGGTACGGGGCAAAAAGAACCAAAAATGGTAATTCAGTTTTTGACAGAACGGATTATCTGATTACGTTAATTCAAAAAACATGTTGCTTGAGTAGACGGTGTGCAAAAAATGTTTTCACAGTAAAATTGGTAATTTTGAAAATTTGCAAAAAAAAATCTAAATTTTCTAAAAAATTTCAAGTTTCAGAAAATTCAAATTTTCGAAATTTTTCTACATTTTCAAAAAAAATTAAACTAACTAACTAACTTCCCGTAGGGCAAGTTATAGTAATCGAAAAAAAATCGAAAATGAAAATGAAAATTTTTATATATCTTTACGTTTCAAAATCTTCTGAACATTTTAGCCTACCTTAGAAAAAATGGATGTATTTGTGTGTGCGTGTGCGTATGCGTGTGTGTGTGCGTGTATGTGTGTGTGTGTGCAGATACAAGTTTTCGTCGACGATTTCGGGAACAAGGGTGAAGCGATTTGAATATTTCAAAAAACATTCGATTCGTATTGATAAGCAGACGTGCTGATTAGCTTTTGTCGAAGGCAGGTCTAGCCATTCCGAAGATATGGGACAAAAAGTGCCAAAAACGGTAACTCAGTTTTTAAGAGAACGGAGCGTTCGATTTGAATAATTCAAAAAACATTTCACTTGTATTGACAAGATGAAGAATTGATCAAATTTTCATGAAGGCAGGTCTAGCGGTTTCGGAGATCTTATGAAAAAAGTAAAAAAAAATGCCATTCGGCAGTCAAAAATGATCATTAGACATATTAGTCTAAGAGCCAGTGAACTATTTGACTAACCTGTTTTCACAAAGCCAGAAATTTTTTTAATGATATTTTATTATCGGCCCATTAAGAAAATACCATTCTGGCAGTCATTCCGCGGTTGCGTCATCATCCCTTCAATTTGTGAAAATGTAAAAAAAAAATTTTTTATAACTTGCTCGCACAAGGCTCAAATTTTGAGGGTGTCTTCTTTTAACTGTTCAGAAAGCATATGTAAAAAGCCAGCCCATTCTGACGGTTGCAAGGGTCTGCCAGAAGAGTACATAATAGTCATGACGCGCAAGGGTGTGGGCGCATTGCCATACATAATTGACTAATACCCTTGTATTTGAATAATTTATACGCCATTTTAAAGGTCATTTTGAAAACATCCGTTATACCAAACTTCAACTTTGTATCTCACCTTATGGCCGAGATATCATTGAAAATATGCCAAAGTGGCCCCTTTTTCAAACTCAATTTTTGGCGTAACCATAAAAGATATCGAAAAAAAAATTACGTGATTCTACTCATATTGGCTTAAACCACATAATGTATAGTAATATATGCTAAATAATCCTTTATTATTAGCTAAAAAGGATAAAATAATTTTTCAATTAATGTTTTCGGATAGTGCGTTTTGTTCAATTACTTTATTATTAGCGTTATTTAAAAGCTTATTGTTTTCTCTTTTAGTACTGCAAATATGGTTTAAATCAAATTTGTGGAACACTTTGAAAAATTGAAGAAACCAGAACCAGTACACCCGTTCGTAACGCATCGACATCCGACCGAACGAATTCTATGCGCTACTATTAGCGTTACGCGCGGGTGTACTGGTTCTGGTTTCTTCAATTTTTCAAAGTGTTCCACAAATTTGATTTAAACCATATTTGCAGTACTAAAAGAGAAAACAATAAGCTTTTAAATAACGCTAATAATAAAGTAATTGAACAAAACGCACTATCCGAAAACATTAATTGAAAAATTATTTTATCCTTTTTAGCTAATAATAAAGGATTATTTAGCATATATTACTATACATTATGTGGTTTAAGCCAATATGAGTAGAATCACGTAATTTTTTTTCGATATCTTTTATGGTTACGCCAAAAATTGAGTTTGAAAAAGGGGCCACTTTGGCATATTTTCAATGATATCTCGGCCATAAGGTGAGATACAAAGTTAAAGTTTGGTATAACGGATGTTTTCAAAATGACCTTTAAAATGGCGTATAAATTATTCAAATACAAGGGTATTAGTCAATTATGTATGGCAATGCGCCCACACCCTTGCGCGTCATGACTATTATGTACTCTTCTGGCAGACCCTTGCAACCGTCAGAATGGGCTGGCTTTTTACATATGCTTTCTGAACAGTTAAAAGAAGACACCCTCAAAATTTGAGCCTTGTGCGAGCAAGTTATAAAAATTGTTTTTTTTACATTTTCACAAATTGAAGGGATGATGACGCAACCGCGGAATGACTGCCAGAATTGTATTTTCTTAATGGGCCGATAATAAAATATCATTAAAAAAAATTCTGGCTTTGTGAAAACAGGTTAGTCAAATAGTTCACTGGCTCTTAGACTATATGCACATCAAATTATCAGATATTTTATAGAGATTTTAACAATAAGTATATTTTTTTTATATTTCTATGGGTTCGACGGCGAATGCTTATGCGTTAGACGGCGGCGCGGCACTTGCGCGCTTTGACATTTCGTCTTTATGCAGTTCAAGCAATACGATTGCTTTGAAAAAGAGTTCAGAATTTCCAAAATATGTCAAAATGAAGTAAACATTTTTCTTTTCAAAAAAATTTTGCATTCAAAAAAAAACTTTCTTTTTTTCAAAAAAAAAGTAATTTTTTGTCAAATTTATAGTTTCTTAAAAATCTAATTTTTTCGAAGTAAATTTTTTTCAAAAATGTCAATAGTTTTCAAAAAAATAATCATTTTTGGTACGGGAAGTTCCAGCAATTTACCTTAAGGCACGATGCCTCAATTGCCTTAAGACAGAATTCCACTTACAGCTAGTTCTAATAAATATTGTTACCGGCTGCTGGACTACATGGTGGAACCATGGGGGTCGAATTCTCCCCACAGAAAGAGTCTCGTACATACAACTTGCTTTGTGTAGTACAACAAGTGCTTTTATTTGCGGTAATCTCCTTACATATTACAAATACCAAAGACATCTTGTTCGCCGTGTAGCAACAAGTCGATGGGAAATAAACCGACATGTGTATATTTAGAATCGGGAAATATACGATCGCAGAGTGGAACTTTTGTCTACACTTGTATTATAGTTTTTTCATGGAATCACGAATCAACTGATAGTACAATATTTTATCTAAAGGGATAAATTTATTTAGTCTTTTTGTTGGTTTTATTTGAACCGTTTTATCGGTTTCAAAATCAAATTCAATTTTTTATTATTTTTTTAACTTCCCGTAGGGTTATAAATTATGAAAATACAAAAAATATCGAAAATTCGATTTTAAAAAATTTAGGAACAAACACCAAAAAATTTGGGAAAGGATTCAAACTGATCATTAAAATTTTTATAAAAATTTCTATGTAAAAAATTTCAAAAAAAAAAAATTGAAAGAAAATTGTAACTCAGTATTAAAATTTTTATAAATTAATTTGATGTGCATATATCTAATGATCATTTTTGAAAATATGGACAAAAAATTGTATCCACTCATACATACACACAATCATTAACTTATCGTAGGGTAAGTTTAGTAATTGCAAAAATACATTTCTGAATATTTTGGCATGTATGTGTTTGTATATGTATGTGTGTGTGCGCGGATACAAATTTTCGTCGACGATTTCGGGAACACTGATCAACCGATTTGAAGAATTTGATTCGTAATTTGAAGAATTAGAATCGTATTCGATAAGAAGACGTGCTGATTAGATTTTGGTAAAGGCAGGTAGAGCCGTTCCGAAGATATGCGGCAAAAAGTGCCAAAAATGGTAACTCAGTTTTTAAGAGAATGGAGCGTCCGAGTTTAATAATTTAAAAAACATTTTACTTGTATTGACAAGATGAACTACTGATTAATTTTTTGGAAAGGCAGGTCCAGCGGTTATGGACTCTCAATAAAAATAAGTTAAAAAAATGTTATTTGGCGGTCAAAAATGTTTATTGGATACATGTGCATCAAATTATCAGATATTTTATATAGATTTTAATAATGTGTACACATTTTGTGTAATTTTTTTTTTTGGGTTCCGTACCAAGATTTTTAATTACGGTACGGGAAGTTCCAGCAATTTGCCTTAAGGAACTATGCCATGCATCCCACTAGTTTTTTCTGAGCTATGCCAGAATGTTCTAAAACCGTTGAAACGTGTATAGATATGCTAAAATGTTTGTTTTCGTTTTTAGACGATTACTATAACTTAATCTATTATATAATAATCAAATTAATTTATAAAAATTTTAATACTGAGTTAGAATTTTCTTTCAATTTTTTTGGAAATTTTTTACATAGAAATTTTTATAAAAATTTTAATGATCAGTTTGAATCTTTTCCCAAATTTTTTGGTGTTTGTTCCTAAATTTTTTAAAATCGAATTTTCGATATTTTTTGTATTTTCATAATTTTTCAGAAAGTTAAAAAAAATTTAAAAAATGTAGAATTGTCAAATAAAAACAATTTTTGCAAAACTCCAACAAATTGAATTTTTCGTTTTTACAAATACTCAAAATTTGTCAAAATTTATCGGACGGAAAGTTCCAGTAATTTTCCTTAAAACACAATTTCATGCACAACATTACAAACTGGCACTGGATACAAAAGATACATCTTTTTATTATATAAATATAATGTACGAGGTCTGTTCAAAAAGTTTTCGTAATTTTCGTTTTTTCAAAAAAATATTTATTTATTCGTCTACATTAATGTGGTCCTTTTCAAAGTAGTCCCCCCCCAGATATAATACACTTATGCCAGCGTTTTTTCCAATTTTCGAAGCACCCTTGATATTCACTTTTTGATATGTCCTTGAGCACTCTCGGCGATTTTCTTCAATCTAGGAAAACCGCCGTCCTTTCATGGGTCTCTTCAACTTTGGGAATAGGAAAAAGTCACACGGAGCCATATCTGGTGAATTTTTGCACTTTGCAACACTTTATTTCATTTTTTACGCAAAATTTAATACAAATTCTTTGACTTTTTCAATTCTTCCATTGTAAAAATCGCCGAGCTCAGAAAAACACGTCGAACCTTAGCGACTACCACAGACAAAGTAAACAGTGAATATAGCTGAAAATTTCATCATACTTTAGGGGCATGTATACCAACACAATAAAAAAAAAATTTTGACAATCAGACACCCCAGACCCGCGAAATTTAATTATTAGTAATTCCGGGTACTTTTTGAACAGACCATGTATTATAGTTCAATAGAACTGATAATATTTGATAGTTCATAATAAATCTACACAAGTCACATGATTATTGAAATTCAGTCTTTTATCAAATTTTGTCTCTAGGTCTTTGACTTTATCAATATAATTTAATGTCCAAATTTCAAATTTAATAGTTTTATTTTCAATTTATTATTTTTCAAGAAAATATTAGCTTATGTTGTAAGAGAATTAACTTTAATACACCATTTTGTCGCATATAATACAGGACAGGGTTATTAATATGAATTTGAAATTTACTAATAGTTGTGTAATTGATTTTAATGAAGTAAATGCAAAAGTTTTGATGTATTTGTTTAATCAAATGTAAAAAAGTTGGGTACGAAGACACTGGATTATGTTGGTTCAAGTATAGACCTCTGCGGAACGCCAAGTAATAATTTAGCAAACAATTATTAAATTTTCTTTGAAATTAAAACTTTTTATAAATATAATATTTATAAATGATGATTAAAACATACAATTATATTATAATAATTATTTGAATAAAGTCTTCAGAACTATTTACAGTGTTCTTTGGTGCATTTTCCACCAGGCAGCATTATTAGAAGGAAGGAATTGTGATAAAATACTTACACTTCTAATTGTGATATGAAATATTGCAGCAATGCTTTAAAAGTCTATTTCGCTCTGGAAACATATTTGGGTATATACTTTCACATGAGAATGAACATCATTATTGATATCAGGCTGTACGTAGAGCAAGGCCTGAGCTATTACCACTGCACTAGAATAAACGCTATAAATTATATACAGAAATGTTGCACAAATGCAAATTCCGTATTATATATGAAGACGAATAATATGTGATGAATTGAAATGCCATGTGATTTACATATGCATAAATTAAAGTTAACATCAGAATTTACTATAACTTCTATATTGATTTTTTGTCTAATTTATGCGGTTATGCAAAACTACAAATAGCATATTAATTTATGGGTTTTGATTATTTAAATAACGTGATGAGTCACAATTTCTATTTATATCAAAATTACCTTTAGTTTTCTAATAATTTTTGAATTGTTAAAATTGATTCGAATGAAATTATGAAATGATCATGAGATGAAAGATACTGAGCTAAAATGGCAATACAGTTTTTGAGAGAACGGAGCGTCCTTTAGGTTTTTGGGAAGGCAAGGCCAGCAATTTTGGAGATCAAGAAAAAAAAATAGATAAAGTTCCATTTTGCGATTAAAAATGTTTATTAGGCATATGCACATCAAATTATATAATATTTTATAGAAATTCTTATAATAAGTTTGTATATTTGTTCTCATTTCTATGGGTTCGGTACCAATATTTGTGATGTTTAAAATTCACTTTATAGTTCAAACAAATGTCCTTGACTTTTTTTATATGGTTCAGCCGACTTGAAGGTCTTTAAAATTCATTAAGAAAATTCTTCAAAATTAATCAAAAAAGTCTATTTTTTTCAAAAATTTCAAAATTCTCAAAAATCTCTATTTTTCAAAGAATTCAAAAGTAATTGAGCTTTTGTAAGATTTAAATGATGGTTCGGAAAGTTTGTCTTAAGGCCACGAAGCCATGCACCGCTAGTGCTTTTATCTAATAATTAATCTCAAACTGAAAAAATTAGTCACACATTTAAAATAATCATGTAAAATTTATGCACGCTTGAAAATTTAAATGTTATTTTTATCACAAAAATTCTGTTTATTTACTTTCTGATATAATCATGTTTGCGCCGCATGAAGCAGAGTATGAAATACAGTCAAGCGCGGGTTTTACACTAATTTGCCATAATATTGGAATATTTGTATACACATTTTTTAGACATTTTTCTATAGCAACATATAAAACTTGAAGTACGGTAGAGCGGGGCTTAAAGGTCCGCGGGTAGAAAAGTTTTACCGGACATAGTCAGATAGTTGTTTGTTGTAATATATTTGATTTGGTTTTCATAATATAATTGCTAAAATTCAAATTGGACCTTTGTGCCTTGTCCTACTATTGTTAATTAATATTGTTAAAAATAATGTTAGTAAAGTTACTAACACTATAAATCATGCTTTGATAGGTTCTTCAGTTTACTTTATCATAATCAGATTTAATTTTTTCTTCAAATACAATTATTACAAATAAGATAGATACTGTATGTAAAAAAGTAAAGTGATATATTTTATTGGCACATTTTTCGCAAAGATCAAACTTATCTCTTCTAAAACTGTTTTGTGTAACTTTACTTTTTTCTTTATTATTTTCTTATTGCTTACACTTTGTCAGTGTAAAGGTTTAAGTGATTTTTTTTACTCCAACCGTTAAATTTGTTGAATCTAACTTTTAAATAATATAACATCTTGTAAAACAATTAAATCAACGTATACTAAACAACAGTGCTCCAAAACATAAAAACTAACAACAAAAAAGAAAACGTTCGTTAAACAATCGTTTGACAATGTGGTCGTTTATTTTGTGATTGTTTAAAATAGTATTTTTAAATAATATCATATCTACTTGTTTTGAGATAATGATGGACTATTTTATCCGCGGAACTTCAAGACCCGCCTTACTCTACTTTGTACTTCAAACATTATACAATTTCTATTACCATATGATATACTATCTCTTTTATTTTAGCTTATTACAAAAACCCTATTAGAAAAATAACTGCAAAATATTATAAAAAAATTGTAAAGATTTGCGTTTAACGGAATCTTTATAGAAATTGCCATTCTATAAAATATAAGCAAAAAAAACCTAAAACATTGATATTATTAGGCCAAATTTTTTTTGCTCACATTTTTAAAATTAACCATAAAGTAGGTCAAATAATACAATTTATCTGGAAAAAAATTAAGATTATATGAAATTGAAATAGTATTTTATTAAAATATATGTTGTTTGCATTCCAAAAAATCAACATTCGTATTTTATCAAATATCAAACATGCAATGTATATTTTTTACGCTTTCATTATGATGGAACATCAAAATGTAATATTGTATAATCGGAAACGTTTCGTTTCACATAAAGAAACTCTATAACAATATAAGTGTAAGAAAATTTTACGAAAGGCTTTTTAGACCGTGAAGTAGTAACGTCGTTAGTACGAAGACTCTAACTCTTAAACCGATTTTTTTATTGTTAAATAATAATTGCATAGTTCACTGCTGAACAATACTTATGTCACTGTTTTTTTTTCTTGTTAAACTACTACCATTATTCTATTGTCACTAATATAAAATAATATTTTGGTGATTTTAAACTGTAGAGCCTTAAAGAATAAATTTTGGAAAATCTCAGGTTAATGTTATAAAAACATCCAATGATGAAAAGCACAAGCATAAATAAATATATTATAGACATTGAGAGATATTGACTTGTGTTTATTTTTTATGAGATTTCCTTATACTTTTGCTAGGTTTCCTATACTTTAGCTATCATATTTTTCTTTAATGTCTTGTAATAAAATTGTGCGTTTTTATCAGTTACGTCAAAACGCAATTATAATCTTTTCAACAGAAATCAGAATTTATGTATTCTATAAACTGTTGTGATAAATATTTTTACAATAGATTTTAGAAGCCAGTCAACTATCAGTATATTCTAGTATTGATGTATTCACTAAAAGGCAACGAATTGATTGTCCTTTCCGAGTAACTCAGCAAATTTCGGACGGAAATGCGTTACGCAAATACTGGTTCGTCATTGGTCCACGACGTCGTCATTGCAAACGAGTTAACGCGATTGGTCGTCATGCCACGTGTGTATATCATTTTGTAACGGCAACCGTGTGAATTACGAAATGCCAGATGTCAATCAACTATAATTTAAGCCTATGTCATCGAAATCTAAATTTAATAAAAATTAAAAACGTATTACTTTGCAACGCGTTACTTGCAAATAATTATAATAAAAACAACTAATCAAACATCCAGAAATGTCATGCTGTTTGTTCAAGAAACGTAAATTGTGTATTTTATTATTCGTAGTTGCTATATATCTTTAAAGTAATAACAATTGAAAATATTTTCATAGGCAAAATATATTTTATTGTAGTATTTATTGCTACATTCTTATATATAAAATTCTTCTGTACAGATGTATAAATGGTCTTCCTACACGGTTATTTGAATTTTGATAAATCTTTTTGAAGTTTGTTAAGGAAAATTTTAGCCAGACAGATTTCACAGTAGTTTTTATTACTGCAATCTTAAATACAATTTTCTTCTGTACAGATGTGTGAATCTGTACAGAATACGAATCAAATGTTATTCGAATTATTTAAATCGGTTGATTCTGTTTTTCGAAATCTTCGGGAAAAACTTGTATCCACACTAACACACACACATACATCAATTTTTTTTAAGTAATTCCAAAATGTTCAGAAGACAAGAAAATAATTTTATTTTTTTTTTGCTATCACTATATTATATTATTATCGCGTTTCTATGTATTCTGATAAAATTATCATATTCTGTTCTATACTGACAATGAGAATAATTAATTACTTAAGAGAGATCAGCAAATAAACTTAATTAAATTTTAATTCATCTATGTAAACTATATTACTTCATAATTTTTCCGCAGCCCCTTAATGTAAATATCGTTTGAAGCAAATATTTGAGCAGGAAAGTTACTAGCAAGAAATTAAATATCTATTAGCATTAAAAAGGAGAAAAAATATTAGGTAATATTATATTAATTTAGCAAAAATATGACTTGAAGAGGTTTTATATTAAATTATTTATTCTTAAAAAAAATTAAACATTTTCTGCTGAACATTCTCTAATTATATTAATCATTTACACTTTTTGCACAACATTTGATGTATAAATTAAAAAATAGCAGAAAGTTGTGTTTAATATTTTGAATAACCAAAATACCATTTGTTACGCAAAGTAAATCGAATAATTACTAATTCCTGTCTGTTAAATTGTTTTAAAGTTTTTGTAATCCTTTCAAGTTTTTTTAAATAAATTTATATCTTGAACTATTAGTTATGAAGCAATTGTCACTAAAGATTTAACGAACATAATTTTCAATGCACATAAATCAAGGGCTTAGAAAATTAGATCAACTTAAATGTGGAGCTAGAAAATCCAAATATAGTATTGTCTCGAAAGAATTTTACAAGGAATTAAAGAACTTTTGACCATACATGACAATCAAACTTATTATTAGCTTTCCGTGGGGTAAGTTATAGTAATAACAAAAAAATCGCAAATGAAATGAAATTATATACATATATATCTTTATGTTTCAAACGTTCTTGAAAAAAGTTCATTTGTTATCAAAAATATTAAAATACAAAAAAAAATTCAAATTTTTGAAAAAAATATTTGTTTTAAAAAAATTACAAAATTTTCAAAACTCTCATTTTTTCGAATTTAAAAAAAAAATTTAAAGTTGTTTCAAAAATTTTAATTTTTGGTACGGGAAGTTCTAGCAGTTGCCATGATATGCACCACTAGTTTAATATTTGACATTTTTGTTTCATAAAGGCATTTAATATTTAATTATTATTTCGCCAGTTTTACTTGTCAATGATTGTCCCTTCTAGTTCTGATTATATTTTACATACTTAAAATTAATACTTTTGGTTTAACTTTTTTCGAAGTAATGGTCGAATGCCTTATTTTTACTTGGAAACATATTTTGATCTTGAACTGAATATGAATATCGCTACTGCTTGATATCAGTTTCTTTGCAACGCAGAATTTGAACACGGAGTCTCGTGGTTGCAAAGCTGGAGGCTTATACCAATAATATATGCAAGTTCCTAAAATGAGATCAAATTGATAATCATAATTGTGTTTTCTCCCAAAACTTACATTAAGAGCAGCATCAAGCAAAATCGAGCAGCTAATAGTATACAAATATCAATAATAGTATTACAAATAAAATATCAATTGTACAATTTTCAAATTATGATTTTTATTATTAAATATACCTCTCATCATATAAAAGTTATCAAAAATCATATGCTAATTTTCAATTGTAAACTTTTATAAATCAAGCTCTTTTATCTAAACATCCAATACATATCGTTAAATGCATGCAAATATGGGTTACATTGATTTACATTAAATGATTAATATATTATGTTAACATTAAAAACCAAATAAATAAAACATAAACTCAAAATCCCATATAATATTTATTGTGGATTAATTTTCCAATGCCATGTATCTATTTTTGTGCTTGAGCAAGATTTAAAAATACATTGTTGGCCCTTTGTAGGTCACCTTGAAAAACAATGATTTTATATACAAATTTTTGAATCTTGATATTTTGTTCTTCATCGGGATAAATATTGATGAAATAAAAATGGACAAAATATTTTTATCAATCTATTATAACTATTAGAATAAAATTACCTTCACACAATGTTTAGTTTTTATACATAACTAATTGCAAGCTGGAAAATTCTATAAAGTACACTTGTAAATGAAGATAGATTTTTGGATACTGTAAATTGTAATATAATTTTATAGTTTTATTCTATTCATATAATCGCATTTTTTCATATTTTTCAAATAATTAGAAGAGTACAAGTCTGTTGTTAGCTGAAGTAAACTTACCGTACACCTCCAGATCATATTTAAAAAATATTGATAAATGGAAAATTAAACTAGCTGTAAGTGGAATTTTGTCTTAAGGCAATTAAGGCATCGTGCCTTAAGGCAAATTGCTGGAACTTCCCGTACCAAAAATTATTATTTTTTTAAAAACGATTAACATTTTTGAAAAAATTTTACTTCGGAAAAATTAGATTTTTGAGAAACTATAAATTTGACAAAAAATTACTTTTTTTTGAAAAAAAAAATTTTTTTTTTGAAAACAAAATTTTTTTGAAAAGAAAAATGTTTTCTTCATGCTGACATATTTTGAAAATTCTGAACTTTTTTTTCAAAGCAATCATACTGCTTTAACTGCATAAAGACGAAATGTCAAAGCGCGCAAGTCCCGCGCCGCCGTCTAACGCATAAGTATTGGTACGGAACCCATAGAAATGTAAAAAAAAATACTTATTGTTAAAATCTCTATAAAATATCTGATAATCTGATGTGCATATGTCTAATGATCATTTTTAACCGCTGAATGGCCTTTTTTTACTTTTTTAATTGGATCCCCGAAACCGCTACACCTGCCCTCATGAAAATTTGATCAATTCTTCATCTTGTCAATACAAGTGAAATGGTTTTTGAATTATTCAAATCGGACGCTCCGTTTTCTTAAAAACTGAGTTACCGTTTTCGTCACTTTTTGCCCCGTATCTTCGGAACGGCTAAACATGCCTTCGCCAAAAACTAATCAGCACGTCTCCTTATCAATACGAATCGAATGTTTCTTGAGTTGTTCAAATCGGTTGATCCGTGTTCCCGACATCGTCGACAAAAATTTGTATCCGTACACACATACATACACGCACACACACACGCACACGCACACACATACATCAATTTTTTCTAAGGTATGCCAAAATTTTCAGAAACCTCTGAAACGTAAAGATATATAAAAAATTTTATTTTTGATTTTTTTGCGATTATCATAACTTGCCCTACGGGAAGTTAATAAGTTCTTTTTTTTAAAAAAAAGGCATTTTTGGTAAAAAAAGTGATATTAATAAATATAGGTGCTAATATATTTTCACAGCATCAATATTTTTTGAAAGACTATTCTGGAATCAGGAATTCTGGTTTTGAAATCAAACAACATTTTGCTGATAAGCTGCTTATAAATGATATTTGGTACAGCTTTTCAATCAACAATATCTATGTTTTTTCAAAAGTATTTTAAAGATTTTTGACCAGTCAAATACAATCACAATTACTTTCTCTTTGAATACTGCGCTATGTTTTATTTTTTAGAATTAAATTTTAAATATTTTTTACAGCGGATATTTAAAAAAATTCAGATCATTAAAAGACATTAAACATTTCAATTTTCAACACATAATATTATCTAAAAATATATTTTTTTAAAATTATCAGTTTTATAGGACAATTTTAGTATAATGCTTGGGTTGAATCAGTTTGGCAGGGATAATTTTGGTTAATTAATTTTTTAGCAGACTGTAAGTAAGAATTAATTATCCCATCATCATAAAAAATGAATAAGAACAACTATTCCTTATTATAAAAGTATTTATGACAATAATTACAGAAAAAAATTATAAAAATAATTTATCTCGTGTAGTTTGAAAATTATGAGCTTTTAAGTGCAACCTAGAGCTTTGGTAAAAATGTAATCATTTTTTGGTTACCATGGTTAGTTATCATTATTTATATTAATTTAAGCTTAGAATTCGTACCTGTAAATATCATTTCTCGAATCGCGACCAAAAATAATATCACAAATAATGTATAAAGACTTTTGTTTCAACTATAAATTTAAAATTTTAAAAAGTTATCATCAGTGGTTTCACAATTAGAAATAGTGCAAGAATGTACAATATACATTTATTAAAACATATATTCATACACTTAATTTACAAAAAATATGTTAATAAATCTTACATTAGAGTTTAACATTATTACTTTACATATTACATATTACTTTACGTTATCGAAATTCTATAGAACTAATTTTCAAATCAAGAACCAAGCAGTATTTATAATTTACCAATATTGTTTATATAAATATAATTTTGTTATACATTACTACCTCGGCTTTTCATACTACACTACGCAGTTTAATAAGATTTTCGAATATTGTTGAAAATCAGAAGTGTCCAACTAGCTGGGTGCAAAGATATAAATTAAACATGATTATTGTATCTTCACTTTTGTTCACAATTTTTTATGGAATTTTCATTGTTTATTTTTTCTTGATCTAATCTAAAATAATTCTAGTTTTTGTGAAAATATCAAAAAAATCTATTCAAATATACATCCAGATACAGATTTTTTGTTAACTGATCTTTTTTTTTCAAAAAATTGATCTTTTCAAATGCATCTATATAATAAGAAAAGATGATTCTTAAATGAATTATATTTTATTTCCCTAAGCAGAAGTTTGTTTCTACACAAAATTCCGATTCGCTAATCACATGTTTTTTTGGCGTTTTAAGTCATTTTGAATCGTTCGACTTCAAATTTGGAAAATGTATGTACGTGTTTGCGAAAAATTGACCTATTGCTAAAATTTTATCAAAAGCGGCTGCATCAATTTCAAATATTTAAAAGGTATGATGGAACTTGGTAGGAACTGTTGAGACATTTGCTTCTTTAGAATTATCAGATAAGGGCAAAATTTTAGGCAGAAATACTAAACCGATTTTGGATGTGGAAAATTAAAAAGCCGTTCAAAAGATATTTGATGGCCTTCACAATTACAATTCAAACTAAATTTTATTGACTATTTTGATCGTGCCTTAAGGCAAGTTGCAGGAAGTTTCCGTACCATTGAAATATGAAAATTATGAAAAAGATGATTCTTTGAAAACTTTGAGATTTACAGAAATTTTTGAAGGAAGTTGACTTTTCTAAAAATTTGAAATTTTTGAAAATATGTAAAAATTTTAAAACCCATTCATGTTGGTTGTTTCATATTCATACTGTGGAAAAGGTCCAGGACATTTGTTTGAACTATGTAAGTGAACTTTAAACAATATAAATCTTGGTACGGAACCCATAGACATTAAAAAAAATGTACTAATTATTAAAATTTTTATGAATATATCTATATAAAATATCTGATAATTTGATGTGCATATGTCTAATGGTCAATTTTGTCCGATTAGTGGCATTTATTTAAACTGTTTTTGCTGGATCTCCGAAACCGCTGGACCTATCTCCCCAGAAATTTAATCAATACTTCATACCATCAATACAAGTGAAAAATTTGTTGAATCATTCGAAAGGAACGCTCTATTCTCTCAAAAATTAATTTGCCATTTTTTGCACTTTTTGCACTGTATCTTCGAAACTGCCTTTGCCAAAAACTAATCAGCACATCTGCCTATGAATAGAAAATGTTTCACTATTTCTTCTGTAATTCCGAAAATAATTTGAATTTGGTTCTGATATTTTAGCGATATATTCTTGGCTAATTTTGGAAAACACGACAAAAAAAAACGTTTTTTTTCAAAGCCTCTAAAGTAGACTCCCCCCTTAATAAAGTACTGTTTCTCATAAACCTAAGAGCGCGTCCATTAAACGCGTGAGGTTTTTTGGGGGAGGGGGGGTTTGACAAAAAATCACACAAAATCACGTGGTGGAGGGCGGGGTATAGTAAGATATCTCGTGTATTTTTTACCTGAATTATTTTTAAAAAATCTAAGTATTTTCAAAAAAATCATAATATTTACAATTTTTGTTTGGTGGGGGAGGGGGGCGTAATTTTGAATACCATCATGTATCACCAAGGGGGAGGGGCGATCAAAAAAACCTCAAAAAATCGATCACGTGATTAATGGACGCCCCCTAATCTCTCTATTTGACGAACCCACACGCTTGAAGTTATCCGTTACAAAAAAGGTTTTCCATCCCTGATTGTTAAAGTATAATAATAACATTATATCGATTATATGTAAATATTAGTCACTATTTACAAGATTATCAAGCGATATAATGGCAGTTTAATATAGTTTGTTATAGAAACATTGCTTTTGTTTATCAAATAATTTCAACGGGCGGCCATTTTGAATCAAACAGGTTGAGAAACCGACCGACACGAAGGCAGCCACTAATGTCATTCCATTTGACATTTCGAACAATGCATTCAAAAGATATGCGATCACTTTCGACAAAATACTTTCTATAAATAAGTGTAATTGTTATATGTGAGTAATAAATTATGAATTAATAATAAATCATTGATTTTACATAACAATGACCTAATTAGTTCTCACGAAGGTTATTATTTTACAGGAATATTATCTATATGTCCATTACCACTGGGCAGACGTCAAAATTATTATTTATTATCTAGTTAACATGTTGAGCTCAAGATTTATTACAAGAAGTGTTAAGATTTCGGGTGGTAGTTACAAATTTTTTATTAAGCAATGTGTATAACTACGTGCGTGCATATGATTATAAAATTGTATTTATACCAATGATGTCATTTTCACCATAGGCGTGATATTGTTAAATATGGTAATGTGGGCTTTGTGAAATTATTGGATTAAAATGGATATCATACAAGATGAAAATAAGCACAGTTCATCTGAAAAGACTGTGGATTCCTTAGAAGATTTATGTGAAAAAGTTGTGGAAGAAACTTCTGCTGATAAAGAAATAATGTCACAAACAAAGGAACCTGAAGAGATTCCAGACACAGAAAAAATGGATAGTGCTAAAAGTTCTGATGAAATGAGCAAATCATTTTCAGAAGAACCTCAAAAATCACAAGCTTTTACTATAGATTTTGGTGATGGTAAACAAATTGATTCAACCAAACACAAATTTCTTATGGATAAATTAAAGAAAAGGCACCAACGAGGAGCATCTTTATCAAAACTTGAAGACACAAAACCATCTAAATCTACGATGTCTAAAAGTAAAACCACACAAGGTGTAAGTAAATTAGCAAAAACTAATCATAGCAAAGAATCTGTGCAACCTGTGAAACAAAATACTCGAGCTAGTGCAGGTAAAAATAAAATGCCAATGTCAGTTAGTTTCCATGAATCATCCAATTTTGGGTTAGATAGCAAAAGTCTCAGTCCGCGTACCAGTTTTCATGAAAGCTATTCAGAAGAAGTAAATTTATGCTCATTACCAAATATATCAACACACGAAGAAACATTTGAACCTCCTCATTCGACGAAAGAATCAAATAACGATGTAAGCAATGACTATGATTCAAATAGTGATGTTAGTGAAACTGGGACTTACACAATTGAAAATGATACTTACACAGAAGAACAAAAGGCTAAGATGAGTATAGATCAAAAACTAAATTCTACCAATACGGAAGTTATTCGTATTAGTATCAAGTCAACAGGCTGTGATAATAATATAAAGCATGAAGAAAGCCCTATATCAACAAAAAATATAAGTAAAACTATTATAAATACCAAGGATTTAACACCTGATTGTTCTAACAATGAAGAACTGGGTAATTTTGTGTCCAACGGGCATAAACAATATACTCCAAGTAAAGTATCATCAGACAAAAATGTATTAGAAGTATCTTACTACTACGAGCCGCAAGAAGAAAGTAAAGCCAGGAGTAGAAAATCTGTTTTAGAAAAGCTGAAGAATCGTGTGAGAAACATCAGTGAAAGAACCTTACAAAACAAACCAAAACAAGTTGATAATAATTTAGATATTGGTAGTTTTACCAGCGTTACTGCCAGTGGAGTGCTTAGTAATAAAAATCCAGCAACAAAAAATAAAAATGAGTTTGGTGTTCGAAATGAATTGGATATATTACTGAAAAGAAAGAAAAGTTTGACTAAATCTGAGATAGAATCCAGTGACTATGTTGAACCTGATAGCAAATTAAACAACTCTCAATTGTGTGATCTGAACAAACCTTCTAAAGATAATAATAAGTTTGAGAACAACTGGATTTACGAATGGGCCAAGTCGGCTTCAGAACACAA
The DNA here is from genome assembly GCF_003426905.1 of Ctenocephalides felis. Lineage (NCBI taxonomy): Eukaryota > Metazoa > Arthropoda > Insecta > Siphonaptera > Pulicidae > Ctenocephalides > Ctenocephalides felis. Next base: position 23,517,042 of record NW_020539724.1, on the reverse strand, counting down.
CAGAAGAGAACGTGATAAAGCAAATAATGAGTATCGTTACAGGGACTCCAGTACAGATAATGCAAGTGATTATTATGGAAATAAACAGAATTCTCATAGAGCTATGTCATTGCCTTTAGGTAGAACGAATAATGATAGGATAAATGATTCTATAGTGAAAAGGCCACCACGTCCTCCTTCTGCTAGTCCCACAAAAATACCTTCTCCGATCTCAACTTTAGCACGACCTAGATCGAGAAATAGTGTCAGTTTATCTGGGAGCACTACTGTAAGTAATTATATTAGTATAATGCATATTTTCATATTAATTGTACATAAATATATAATAGAAGTTAGTAGAAAAAGTTAATGCTGATCCAGTTCTGTATGTGTGTGAGTTATTTTGTTTAAAGAGCTTAAAATTTAAAGCATTTTTTTATATTATATTAAATCATTGAATGTAATGTAATTATAATAATAATGTAAATGGCTAATTTGTAAAAAGGAGGCTGAATAAGTTCATTTAAAAACTACAGGCATCCTCCATATATTTGAAAGAAACTAAACTAGTGGTACATGGCATTGTGGCTTAAGGCAAATTGCTGGGACTTCCCGTACCATAATTGAATATTTGCAAAAGAAAAATAATCAATTATCAATAAAGATTGATTATTAATGTATAACAAATTCGTTTTAGTAAAGTTTTTTTATTGGTCCAATATAAGTTAAGTGCTAAGTTTGGGTAACTATCTCTCTCTCTCTCTCTATATATATATATATATATATATATATATATATATATATATATATAACACCCGAACCGATTTCGACAATTTTGCATTCGTTGGAAAGGTCTTGGGCTCCGCAAGGTTTATAGCTAAGAAAATTAGTGGTGCATGGCATCGTGCCTTAATGTAAGCTGTAGGAACTTCGCGCACCGTAATTAAAAATTCGAGTAATGACATTAGTGAGAATTATCAGAATTATGCTTGGTTAACTCAACGAGCAATTCTTGCCGCAAAGATTAATGATGTAAACGCACTGAATTTCACAATTTAATCAAAAATTGCTGGCGATTTTGTGACATACCAATGATTCCGACTGGTCTTCCCTTTGACTTCAAACGATTGCAATTTCCAGTTCGCCTTGCGTTCGCAATAACAAGTCGCAAGGCCGATCACTTAGTGTTTGCGGAATAAATTTCAAATAGATTATTTAGAAAATCATTGTTTTTCACATGGGCAGCTATAAGTTGCCTGTTCACGAGTTGGAAAACCATCCGCTTTGTTTGTGTTAAGGTCAGACCAAAAAACAAAAAATGTGGTTTACCAAAGAGCACTTCAATGAAACGGATAATTTGCGGATTCACTTTCATTTACTTAGAGAAGTTCAACTAAAAAACACTTCATTTTTGAAATCGAAAAAAATTCATTACTGTTGTATAACAAAATCAAATTTTTCCTTTTCAAATATAAAACAAACAAACTTTCTTCATCTTTCTCACGAAACCATCTGGTGGCGAAACGGAGTTTGTCGGGTTTGCTAGTATATATATATATATATATATATATATATATATATATATAATTATGTATATACAAAGAAGACAAGGAACGAATAGATAATAAACAAAACCTAATCGGAATAATTACTACTTGAAATGCTTCCAAAGAAATTATCTCATATTCCTTATTTATATTATATAAACATTTTGAAACTGAATTAAAATTATTTGTTCAAACTATATAAGGAAACTTTAGAATTTTGAACATTTTGAATTTTTTAGAATTTTCTGGAAAATTTTGAAAACTTGAGAAATTCAGAAACTTGAATTTTTTGTAAATTTTGCTTTTTTTCAAAATTTTGAAATTGCCGAACCTGTCTGCTTTAAAAACTAACCATTTCTTAATAAATTTGCGTGAATAACTATTTCAACATAATCAATCATTCTAATCGGATGCTCTGTAATCTCTAAAACTTCTATTATTTGCACTTTTTGTCCCGTATCTTTGAAACCGCTGTACCTGCCTTTTGCCAAAAACTAATCAGCATTTCTCCCCGTCCATACGAATTAAATGTTTTTTAAATCACTCTAATTAAAATATTACGGTCCTACGACAAGCCGTTTAATTTTAAAAATTCGTCAAAGTTTTAATACCGTTTTTTGGCATTTGTCAAAATTCATCGAAGTTTGCTCAAAAACGCCTAAACCGATTTCAAAAATTTAAAAGCCAAAATCAATGTGTTTTGATGTGGATTATCTTTTCTCAGTTTTGTGCAGCGATCGGCCGAGCCGTTTCTTTGTAATTTGGAAAAAAATGTTAAACTTTTCGTCTACATTTAAGCTCATACTACCGAATCGATTTTGATAAATCAAAAACTGTTCGAAAGATATTAGTTGGGAATGATACTGATTAGTTTTGGTTAAAAATCTTTCGAGCCGTTTTCTTTTAACTAACTGTTGAAAAAAAAAATTAAGCCGATTTTTATGGAACTTTTTTTGGCGATATATATCATGGTCTTATAGAACTTACTGAACTATTACGGCCTTACGACAAGTAGTTTAATTTTAAAAATTTATCAAACTTAAAGAAAATGAGTGGATTAAATACGATTTACTTGGTATAACGATAAAGTACTTGGTCTTAATGAACCTTCTAAACCATTAAAGTCCTACGGAAACTGGTTCAATTATAAAAATTATTAATTTGTGAAAATTTGCCGTTAGAAAATACTCCGAGTTAACGTGTTCGTTCGTTTCTAATTATTTGTAATAAATCCACTCGTAATACTTTTAATCACTCATAATCTTTTTTTTTTTTTATTGATGAAGTCGATTATTTACACATATCGGGAAGTTCATGTAACTTGCCTTAGGGCAAAATACCAATACCAACTAGTTTATAAATAGAATTAAGCAAAGTTTAAAATTTGCTATATTTTTTATAAATAATTGTAATTTTTTTATCTTTTTAGGAATTAAATTCTCCCATTGCTGACACACATGCATACTTACGAAATACCGAAGACGTGATCAATATTTTATCCTGCAGTCTTTCAAATAGCACTGGACCTAAAGTATCCAATTATGCAACTTACTCCGACAGTCGCAATGGATCACCCATGCATAGTTTAGATTCTTCCACATCACCAAAACACATATCTTATGTCACCATATCATCTGACGGTGAAACTAGGTTATCGCAAAGCAATGATTATAACACCAGACCTTTGAAGTCTGAATCAAGCCCAACATCACCAAAAAGAACATTTGGACCTTCAAGGCATAAAAGGCACTTCTCATTTGATAATTCATTGTCTCAAATAGAGTTTGCCTCACCTTCACACAATAGACTGATGAACAATTCGTTGACCCAAAAGAATAATTTATCTAAAGCTGTTTATGAGCATTCCCACAATCTAAAAAAGCACGATTATATAGAAAAGAATAACAAAGATTTAGGATATGGTGATCAACTACCACCCAAGCCTATCAAATGTTTTATAAATAAAAATGATACTAATTCTAAACTGAATATTGATCAAACAATTTCGGTTTCCAAGGATAACTTGTTGAAGAGCACATTCAAGGACAATAACTTGCAAATCAACAATAAAAATTCTTTTAACGACGTCAGAAACAAGTTAGCAAAACACCAGAATTCACCAAATTCAAGCCCGATCAGACGTTCTAGCTCATTTTCTTCACATGCAAATGATACTCCTTTGAGGAGCAGACATAATAACACTCCGTTCATGGATTCACCTAGGAGCACTAGGAAATACACAAACTATAACAATTACCATGACAACAACGATAATTTCAGTGATGGCATCAAGTCCGATTACGAATACGAAAACGATAAAACGACCCCAAAGCCTGAAAAAATAAAAAATACGCGTTGTAACCGCGCATTCAGTTTACGACGAGCGAGACTAGAATCCGAAAAAAGTGATACATCTGTATCAGCAACCAAGCAACCTGCATCCAATTTTGTTCGTAACAATGCTGATTCTACCAGAAGATCTGTCAGAAGTTCATTTAGAGAAAAAAGCACTGGACCACGCGATATAAGTATCAACAAGCGTCTTGCTAATCCCAAACCATCAGAAAACGTGAGTGATGTATCTTCTGCTGGACAGAAAAAAGTAACCGCGAGTGTGCAGCCAAGGTACATGGATATTTCCAAGTATAAATCTCCAACTACTGCATCATTTTTGAAAAAAGATGAGAGTAAAAGTTATTTGGAAACGAAAAGTGTACCAGGAAGTGCTGCCAAGAATAAAAATCTGACCAGGAATGATGATATCAGATTGAGTTTACGGTCTACAAGAAGCGCTGGCCCTGGGAAAGGTGTAATTAAAAAGGACATAGGTCAGATAAAATATTTGTTTATATCGAATATTTGTTTTAATATATATTTATATATATATATATATATATATATATATATATATATAATTATAATTATAATTATATATGCACAATTAAAAACTTAAAGTTGATATTTAAAGGTATATCATTAATAATATTTGCTCAGTAGAATCATTAAGTTTTTTTTTCATATTCATATAAAAGCGTTTCAACTCACTATAAATATTTCCCTGCATCTGTAATTTTATATTCGCTGTTGACACGTATAAACAGAACCTAATAATCTAAAGTAACATCATAAAAATTAGAATTATTTTAAAAATTTACTTTGAAAATTCATGCTTATTGGTCATGCTGTTGTTTTAGATTTCTTTCAGTGGAATTAATAAAATATGCAACAGAGATATTTTATAAATAAAAAATAAGTTGTGAAACTTACTAAAACAATATTAAAAGTAGAAATAATAATCCATGATATGAGGATATGTTATAACAGTACAACACTATGTGCAACAGAACAATTTTTCAGAAGATAATTTATTTGCGATATGGAAATTATTTTGAGATATAATGATAAAAGTATTCTAAAGTATTTTTGTTACTTCATAAAACTAACAATCATATTGACAAGATATTGACACTAATAACCTACTGAATTTAGAAATGTCATTTGTTTACCGTATATAAAAGTATTACACTTCAATTTTACAAATTTAACACTACTACTAATACTAATTTTACCACAAGTTTTGGAATATAGTGTATCAAATCATTTGCTGAGTCAATTATTTAATATATATTAGTAAAACCAGCCAACATTTAATAAAAAGTGCCTTCAGCAAACAATTCCAAACAAATTTAAAACTATGCTGACCGAACACATCAAAACATAACATAAACTTACTTAACCTGACTATATTGTTAAATTTGAAGACAATTTATTCAAAGGGCGTTTTGCTGAATGTTGTTTTATTCAATTACATAATGTTAAGCCAATAAATAAGAAAAATGGCAAACCATCCCTTTGTAACACACAGTTGGTTTTTAAATCGTGATTTGACTATAGACTATGTTATATATATATATATATATATATATATATATATATAATTATACGTAATTAAATAATTATAACCAAGCTTCCAAAATTACGCTTTGAAAAAATTGGAAAACTTATTTTAAAATGTCAATCTGCACTTGAAGTTTTCCTTGTTTTATTTATTGTTTGATTTAAAAATTTCTGTTTAATTAATGTTTGTTTTATATTATTTTTGAAGTTCCTGTACGAAATCCCACAAAGGAGCAAGAAATGGCAAATTGGAAGCGCAGGGCCAAATATGATCCTATGAAAGGTAGATATATATTTTTTACAAATATGTACCCTATTGTGTAAATTATATATATATATATATATATATATATATATATATATATATATGATTAATTTCTTGGAGGGCGTAACATCAAGTAAAAAATATAAATAAAGTGAAGATGTTTTAAAACATCTTTATTTTTCCATATGTTCTATACTAAACTACACAAAAAACTAAACTACTACAAAAAACTAAATCTACATAGAGCAAGAATAAAAAGAAAGAGATTTAACTAAAGAGACAGACTAATTATATCTAAACCTTAAATTAAAATATTGTATAAAACGTTACTAACTTGAAAATCTTAGATTATCACTTAGATATATTAATAACAGCTCGTAAAAAATTAATTATTGGAAACAAGCACCAAATGTCAGTAATTTTTTTTTTATAAAAAATAAAAAATAATTAATAAATAAAATATTATACGTAAGCACTCGTGTATCCGAGGCATGCCAAACAAGAATAAAAATGAATATATTAATTTATAATAAATTAACTTATATATTATCTCTTTAGCTGCTGCTGAAGGCAGAAAGAAGGCCGAATTAGCTAAGAAAATAGCTAGCTCCAACATAATGACCCAATCATTTAATGAAAATGAAAACTATTCTCCATTACAGAGGTAAATTAAGTTATTTTTTTTGTTTGTTTTTTCTTTTGTGTGATGAATTGCTTTTACCTTCAACTGCTTCACAGTTTTGATCACCTATTTATTCATTTTATGATATTGATGTTTTGACTTAATCAGTATTTACATTAACCATTTTATTCATTTTACAATATTAATATTTTGACTACATTTTATACATAATCATTATCAGTTAGATTATATTTTTGCAAATTAAATATATATTTTGTTGTTACAAATTATTATATTAAATACTACATGTTGAAGTAATATTTTTTTGGTAATAAATCATCTTATGCTATTCTTTGATATGGTAAATGAAATCAATATTATTTTTTAATATAGTAAATAATATTCTGATAAAATTCTATATGATGCTAATTGTTAGCATATTAAAATACAATTACATCATGCAGCATATCACAAATTCTATGTATGTTTGTTTGTTTCATCGCTGGCACAGTCACTTGTGTTTGTATTTCACTGGCTTTTGCATTGATTGAAATTTTCATGTTTTCAATCATCAACAATGTAATGAGTATCATTGCACGTATTTATTTGAATTAAAAACAAAAGTGAGAGCAGATTTATAATAACTCTTTTGTAGCCTTAATAAATAAATTTTTAACATTATTTAAACAATGTGATACAATCTAAGTTGAAACTCGTTTGTGAGTAAAATATTAGTCTAATGTAGATACTTGATTTTCTATCTTCTACAGTTGTGTTTGAATTAGTTTATATCAGAGAATAGAATGTATTGTACTAAATGAAATTTTTTTATTTTAGGGGAGTACTTTTAATAAGGATTTTTTTTTTCATTTGTTAGTCAAGTCTTAGTCTCTTCTTCGGTGATTAATTAAATTTAAATTGATTGATTGATTGGTTTAATCTGAAATCTATATTTTTGGTACATAAGAATAAAGCCCATGTTCAGTATAGTGATTTCTAAAATCATGATCAAGTTGCACGAACTTTTTAAGTGTTAATATTTGCCTTATGAATTAAATAAGAAATGGAATTTCACTACTTAGATGAAATTTTAAGCGGTTTATTTCACAAATTAAGTTTTTGCCTTTCATCAAAAACTAATCAATGCGATTTCTAATTGACTTATGATATATGTGATGTGAAAAAAGTGCTCAAACACACATGGCTCAATTTTTATAATCCAATGATTTTTCGTAGGTCTTTAATATTTTAAGATGTTCGTCTAGATCATAAACTCGTCGGCATATTAATTTTCATTAAAAACTAAAAGAAAATTTTACTTTTAATTGCGAGGAACAGGAATTTTGAAGTTTTAAAATTGATTCATGATTTTTGGATATAATGTGGACGAAGAGTTTTGCATTTTTATGCTAATTATAAAGAAGCGGGTTGGCTGATCACCGCATAAAGTGCGAGTTTTTATCGAGTTTCCTCGTATGGCTTTAAAATTTTTAAAATCGGTAAAGCCGTTTTTTGAAAAATCGAGGACGAAAGATCAGATTGTGGATCACTATGCACGTTTTATTTATATTTATCGCATAGTAAACTAGTGGGGTGGGTGGCATCGTGCCTTAAGGCAAATTGCTGGAACTTCCCGTACCGTAACGAAATGTTCGAGGATTACTGAATGTTTTCAAATAGATTATTATAAATATTGTAACATTGTATAATATTTATAAATATCATATAAACTGAATTGCAGAGTTGATATTATTTGTAAAGTATATTAGAACTATAGTCAGAATTAAAAATAAATATTTTCGATATACAAAAAACTAAAAAAAAAAAAAAAAATGGGACAATTTTTTTTTTCCAAAATCGATTATTTTGTTAAGACAAGCAGAAGGTTTTTTGAATCATTTAAATCGGACGCTTAGTTCTCTCAAAAACTGCCATTTTTTACATATTTAGCTCCGTATCTTCAAAATGGCTGGGCCTGCCTTTGCCAAAAACTAATAAACACTTCTCCCAATCATTACTAATTGAATGTTTTTTAGATCATTCAAATCGGATACTCCGTTCTCTCAAAAATACGATTTCTATTTTCTGCACTCTTTGCTCCGTATCTCCGAAACGGCTGGACCTGCCTTTGCCAAAAACTAATCAGCTCTTTTCTCTATCAATAGGAATCGGATGTTTTTTGAACCATTCAAATCGGTTGATCCTAAAACGTGACTTGAAATTTGTATCCACACATACATACACACACACACACACATCCATTTTTTCTGAAGTATGCCAAAACGTTCAGAAACCTTCAAAACGTCGAGAAATGTAAAAATTTTCAATTCCGATTTTCGGCCCATTACAATAACTTACCCTACGGGAAGTTAATAAGTAATTTACAAAAATGATTTTTTTTTATTTTAATGTTAAACATTAAAGTTAAAGTGGAAACTTTAATTAGCACAATTACAATATTATAACTTTGTTTGAAAAGAATCAATTGGAATTTCGAATGTCGCATTGATTAGTTTTTAGCGAAGAACAGTATTTTCAAAATAAACAGTTGAACATATAATCGTTAAAATTCAAAAGCTGATAAGTATTAATGCTTACGAGGATTATTTTTGCATATAGGGAAATACATTCAACTTGCCTTAAGGCAAAATACCACTTGCACCTATTTCCCATAGAGGGTTCAAAATGCGTAGTTTTAAAATTAAACAAAGTCTGAGGAAGCTCTTTTATTAACTTATTACTTTCCTGTTTTTTTTTTAAATAATAGAAGGACAAGTGTAAAAACTACCTCTTCATTGTTTTTTGTTTTATATTAATTAAAATATTATAAATCTGCTCACAGATTACTTATTAATTTACATGATTAAATAACACATGTATCTGATCAAAACTTTAGACCGCCAATTTCTCCGCGCCAATCGAATTAAACACATTTCTTCAATGAAATATGTTGAAAAAGATAATCTAGTGAAAAATAGACGACCTGAGTTACTGTGCTAGTGCATATCATTACAAAAGTGCAATTAACTGAATTATTGAAAAAAATGTGATAACAAAATTAGCGGAGGAGCAGTTTTGAGGTCTCAATCATATCATGGGGCTGTTGGACTGGAATGGCTATCAGGGGGCAATTCGAAGGCCTTTGGTTTCAATCGAGGTGAATCCATATCAGACACAAGTGACGATGGATTGAATTACTAATACACAAACTGCCGTCTGATTAATTTTATGTATGTGACAATGTTTTATAAAAGTGAGTCGAATGCACTAAATATTTTTAACTCATAAATTCATATACAGCAGAAGAAATTTTTATTCTAATTAAATAAAACTATGAAAAGTAAGAATATTACATTCTTACTGCGAGGGTATTTAAATCTGAAGTTTTACAGTTTAATAATTTATGTGGTTTATTCAATATTCTTATTAATTAATTTCAGTCTTAAAATCACTGAATAAATCTTATTCATAATCAATAATATCTATGAATATTACATTAAGAGACTATAAGAAATATATTATTAAGCAGTATGCTATTGACACGGTTAATTAAATTATTATTTTTTGAAACTACAGTAGAACTCCAATTATCCGAACTCCGACTATCCGAACTCCAATTATCCGAACTCCAATTATCCGAACTCCAACTATCTGAATCGCCGATTATCCGAATCACATTCAGAAAAAAAATTGTCCAAAAAAAGTCTAAGTACGCTATTATTCTTCCACTAGCAAAGCCAGTGTAGGCACATTGTTTGTTTTGATTTGACGGAGATGTTTACAAAACAATGATTTTTATTTCTAAACTTGTACATTTTTTTTTTTTTTTAATTCGTTTAAGTACATTTTATTTATATTTAAAACATGTGAAAATGTCATGTTTCTTTCATTTAATTCAATAAAAAAATAGTGCAATATCAAAACGTTACTTTTATTCTCTCCAATGGCAATTTAAAAAAAAAAACTCCGAATATTTGATTATCCGAATCGGTCCCGGTCCCCATTAATTCGGATAATTGGACTTCTACTGTATTAGATATCTTTTTTACTTTGAAATCTAATACAGTAGAACTCCAATTATCCGAATTAATGGGGACCGGGACCCATTCGGATAATCGAAGTTTTTTTTAAAAATTGCCATTGGAGAGAAAAAAAGTTACGTTTTGATATTGCACTATTTTTTTATTGAATTAAATGAAAGAAACATGATATTTTCACATGTTTTAAATATAAATAAAATGTACTTATGTACAAGTTTAGAAATAAAAATCATTGTTTTTTAAACATCTCCGTCAAATCAAAACAAACAATGTGCCTACTTTGGCTTTGCTGGTGGAAGAATAAGAGCGCACTTAGACTTTTTTTGGACAATTTTTTTTCTGAAAGTGATTCGGATAATCGGCGATTCGGATAATTGGAGTTCGGATAATTGGAGTTCGGATAATTGGAGTTCGGATGATTGGAGTTCGGATAATTGAAGTTCTACTGTATCTTAACAAAAGATATCTTTTATACAGGGTGTTCAGGAACATGACATTGACTCAAGTAGATACAGGGTAACAGGATTGACTGTAACCATCGTGCAAAAATTAGAAATTTTTCTTATCCTATACAATTTGAAAATTGTGAGCTTTTAAGTAAAACAGTAAAGCTGTTATTCGGTTATTGTTTTATTATTAAAAACCTAGAAATAACATATTTGTTATATTGTTAATATCAAAAATATTGTAATTTCTAGATTTTTATTTTTCTACTACTTCTAGTTATTTTTTAGTATAAAACTAACAACTATTGTACCATTTTACCACTTTAGAGGTTTTTTTCTTTGAAGGACAACCTTTCAAAGTCGATGAATTTTGAAAATTATATTTTCATATTTTAACTCAGTGGTTTCCAACCATTTTCGCACCGCGCCCCCCTGCTCTAATATAAAATTTGTTGCGTCTCTCTTAATTTTTTCAACAATTTTATTTCATAGATACTCAACTGATATTAACAGACCACAAATTAATATGAAATATCAAGTAAAAATTTGCATAAAATAAAATTATTTTTTTGTTTATTTCTTTATATTAATTTAAAAATTTTGGTTTCTTTTCGAAAATAGTAATTACAGTTATGGTTTCATAGTTAAATGAACAGAAATAATAACAAATAACCACAATAAACAAAAAATGGTTACAGTTTCACTAAAGCTCCAGGTTTTACTAAAAAAAAGCTCACCATTTTCAAATTTTATGGGATAATTTTATTTCTATTTGTATTTTGATTATGGTTTCATATAATATTGTCACCCTATTTCGTCTTGAAGTTGAGTTCTGGGACATCCTGTATATATATTATCGAGAACTTCAAACATTATAAAAATTAATAGTATTTAAAAATAAAACACGTCACATGCGTATTCTTCTAAACAACTTTATGAACAATTAAAATATTTAAACATTATTAATATACATTTCTATATTCTTTAAAATATGTAAAAAATATTTACGTGTTATACCCTATTTTATGAAGTAATATCGATTTTTATTTTGGAATGTATATTTTACTTTATTTTTAATTTTATAATCTAATTCTAACCCAAGCTGTGTGTTCTGATTTATGCATCTAAATTTGAATAAATTTTAATTATCTAGGATGTAACTTATTACAAATATTCAGTGCATTTGACTCACATTTTTATTTCTTAGTGCTTCGAGGTGTTTCATATAAGTTTTATTTTGATATAAATGAATACATCTTTCTTGAGATGCTTAAAGAATACTTTTTGCAAAATCGTAAAAAAACATTATTGAAATTTTATTTGAGTATTGGATGCTTGTTTAGTTTTATTGACTTTTTACTGTGAAATATTAAATAATAATGAAAATTCAAATGCATAATGCATGATGAAGACATTTTAAAAATGTTATGATTATTTTTCTTAAATTGTTTATTTTATAATCAGTTCTTGGAAGTATATTGTGTTGATTTGCGAGGGCTTATGATGCTCGAAATATTAACTGTTTTGATAAACAAACATTTTTTTGTAAATTTTACCAAGCGATCGATGATAACTTCTTTTGCTTTTTTAAAATGAAATTAATTTTTTTTTGCAAATGATTTATGAGCTCTTTTTGCAACATATAGCATCACAATTTTCTCACATGTTTCTTAAAGAAACATGGATGAAAAATACATTTTTTTAATTTACTAAGATATTACATGTGCAATGTTTTTTGTGCAAATACTTATGATTAGTTTTTCTAATATTTATTTTTTAATTTCTAAGTTTTATCTATTTTATTTTATAAATCTGCTAAATTTTACATTAGTATTACTTTATCGATAGATGTATGATATTTATGTACATATTTTTGCATCAAATACTGTTTACAAGTCCCTGGTTTGTTACCAAGAAATATTTTTTTAACAGTGAAAAAATATTTCTTATGTTGAATATAGCATTGATGAAAATGCAAACCTTCGGATTGTTCTGTATATTTGCTTTGTTATGTATAAAATTATAATCGTGCAATGTTGTAAGGCTCTAGTACGCTTTTATTTATTATATTATCCTCTATATAGTATTTATATCAATATTTTAGCTCAATGAGATTTTCTAATAAAAAATGTTGTTCAGTTCTAACTGAATGTTTTTAGAATAAGTATTTTGATAAAATGTACTCAGCTCAAAAGTATTAAAGATAAATGTATAATGCAATAATTTGTTATAACATGTTTGTAAATAATAATTTAATGTTTTTATTGATTTTAATTTGGAAATGTCATTTCCTATGCTGCTAACAAATAATGTTTTCTTTTAATACCTTATTTAATGGTATGTGAATAATTAGATAAATTATCTGTTCTCTGTTTATATATTATATCATACTGATTTTAATAAAACTAATATTTATAACTAAGTATATTATTTTAAAGTGGGTTGAAAAGTGAATGTAAGCGGGTAGTTTGAGCTCCCAAGGGCTCAAATGCTTCCAAATTGATAAAAAAATCCTCTATAAGTTTTAGCGTTTAAAATAATTTAAAAACATTTTACTTTTATTGACAAGATGAAGAATTGATCAAATTTTCATGAAGGCAGGTCTAGCTGTTTCGGAGATCTAGTGAAAAAAGTAAAAAAAAATGCCATTTGGCGGTCAAAAATGATCATTAGACATATGCACATCAATTTATCAGATATTTTACAGAGATTTTAATAATAAGTATGAATTTTGTTTACATTCTTATTGGTTCCGTACCAATGTTTATCCGTTAGACTGCGACGCGGCGCTAACGCGCTTTGACATTTCGTCTCTATGTAGTTGAAGCAGTACGATTGCTTTGAAAAAAAGTACGAAATTTCCAAAAAATGTCAAATTAAAGAAAAAATTTTTTTTTTCAAAATAAGGTAATTTTTTGTCAAATTTATAGTTTCTCAAAAATCTAATTTGTTCGAAGTAAATTTTTTTCAACAATGTTAATCTTTTTAAAAAAATAATAATTTTTGGTACGGGAAGTTCTAGCAATTTGCCTTAAGGCACGATGCCATGCGCCCCACTAGTTTCAACCTATTTTTATTGAGAGTCCATAACTGCTGGACCTGCCTTCCCAAAAATTTAATCAGTTCTTCATCTTGTTAATACAAGTAAAATCTTTTTTGAATTATTAAAATCCGACGCTTCGTTCTCTTAAAAACTGAGTTACCGTTTTTGGCACTTTTTGCCCCGTATCTTCGAAGCTGCTAGACCCGCCTATTCCAAAAACTAATTACCACGTCTCCTTATCAACAGCAATCGAATGTTTTTTTTAAATACATAATTGAAATCGGTTGAACTGTGTTCACGAAATCGTCGACGAAAATTTGTATCCGCACACACACACACACACATACATTCATTTTTTAAGCTATGCCAAAATTTTCAGAAACCTCTGAAACGTAAAGATATATAAAAATTTTTATTTTCGATTTTTTTGCGATTACTATAACTGACCCTACGGGAAGTTAAAAAAAAATCTAGTCACATTATTGCTAAATGAAAAATACACTAATTTCGACAATTTGTCTGCAAGTAATACAAGAATATATAAATAACATAATCAATATTTAACTAATTTATAATTTCTGGTAAAACTAGCATTAGTATGTTATGTGAACTTAGTAACATTGTGCATATATAATTCATCTTTAAATGTAAAAATAGTAGGATTCATATTTCAGCAAATGATTTTATTTATAAATAAATAATTCGTACTGTGTAATTGAAATTTTGACCGTCTACCTAGTCTACCATATTTTCCAGTTTAATATTTTGCAAAAATGTTAATTGATTACAGTATGCATGATTCACACAGATAAAAGTAAAAAAAAAAACACTTTAAAAAAATAAAATAACATTTATGGAAAAAATATACATTTTTATTGAATATCAATTGATGGACAATAAATGTCAAAGTCAGATGAAAATCAATGTTCTACATCTTCTTAAATTTAACATACTCCTTATATATTTATTTTTACATGTTATTAATAACATGTGGAAGTACTAACAAAAAGTTAGGAGGTAGAAATAAACAAAAAGTTAGGATGTACAAATTTCGAAATCCTAACTCTTTGTTAGTACTTCCACCTTTAACAATTTTTTATATCATAACTCGATTCAATTTCCAATATGAAATTTCTAAATCCTAACTTTTTTTTAGTACTTCCACATTTAACAATTTATTATATCATAACTCAATTCAATTTCCAATATGGGGTCTTCATAATTGGCATTACAAATAATTATTATATAGACAGCGCTAGGGCTCGATCCGAAGACCTCTGGCATGCGAGCCGAGCATGCTACCATTGGGCTATTTTCGCCGCAAATTTGTACTTAAATTATTTGAAATTTACAATGTGAATAGAAATAGTGTTACATAATTACATAATATTAAGATAAATGTACACAGGTAAGGTAAAGAGCCATCAGGTTAGTGCATTATGTCGTCGTGTTTTATTTTTGTCGTCTCTAAGAAAACGATCATGTTTTTACACAATAACACATCAACTATAGTGTGTGGAATACAATAAATTAATGTGCACAAACCAAATAGCACCATTTTAAAATTAAATAATAATTTTAAGCCATGTTGAGTTTTTTAGTGTATCTGTGTAACCACATTGTGATAAGTGAGATTTTGATGTTGACAAACTTAATAAGGATTTTATATAATCCATGTAAGTTTATTTAATTTAATTAATACGTTAGCCTCAATAAGTAGTAAGTTTTATAGCTAAATCTAGTTATTATAAAACATGTTTTTCGAGAAATTGACAATTTTGCGATTGCCGTAATTATATTCACACAATTGATGCAGTATGCTGTCAATGTTGAATCACTATTATAATATAATATAGTTTAATTCTGTAATGTGCATATAGTTTTATTGAAGTGTTAAGAAATTATATTGATAGGACTTAATTTTTTCGTCTTCCATAATGAAGTACACAAGTCTTGTACTTATGTCCTTATTTTGATATACCAGGAATATAGTAGCCATTGTAGAATCATCCAGATAATAATTCCAGTATTGAGATAAGTATAACTGGCATAGACCGATAATTTTAATAATGACTTGTTGAGGAAGGAAAATATAATTGATAAAGACAACAGATAGGCCCTTAGTTTTCAATAAAACTAATTCAGACTATAATCTCAAAAATAATTCGCAACCATCGCGTTATTTTAAGTTTCTTCCTTCTTCAGCAGATTAAAATTTGATATCAACTTCTTTAAAGAAGGATACAAAATCGAAGCTCGAATGCCAGTATCCAGATTATATTCTATGTTTTGCATTCGTCAACATAGACATATTATATTTGTCACGATAGAAATATTGCATTTGTTAAGATAGACATATTGCATTCATCAAGATAGATGTATTGCATTTGTCAAGATAGACATTTTGTATTGAATTGTTTCACGTGTAATTATTGATAAGACTTAATTTTTTCGTCTCCCATAATGAAGTACATAAGTCTTGCACTTATGTCCTTATTTTGATATACCAGGAATATAGTAGCCATTGTAGAATCATCCAGATAATAATTCATGTATTGAAATAAGTGTAACTAGCATAGAACAAAAATTTTAATAATGACTTGTTGAGGAAGTAAAATATAATTGATAAAGACAACAGATAGGCCCTTAGTTTTAGATAAAACTAATTTAGACTATAATCTCAAAAATAATTCGCAACCATTGCGTTATTTTAAGTTTCTTCCTTCTTCGGATTAAGATTTGATTTTGACTTGTTTGAAGAAGGATATAAAATCGAAGCTCGAATACCAGTATCCAGATTATATACTATGTTTTGCATTCGTCATGATAGACATATTATACTTGTCACAATAGAAATATTGTATTCGTCAAGATAGATGTATTGCATTTGTCAGAATAGACATTATATTTGTCAAGACAAACATATTATATTCATCGCGATAGAAATATTGCATTCGCCAAGGTAGACATATTTGTCAAGATAGACATTTTATATTGTTGAATTGTTTCAGGCGTAACAAAAAGGTTTTCTAGACAAATGTTGAAAATATCAGACATAATAACTGCACCTCCAATGACTTTATTGCATACAGAAGTTTCAGATTCTGATGAGGAATTTTGGAATGCGCCTGATAAAGACCATTTCATTGTTATTAAAATTATAAAATTTATAATTGGAGCGTACAGTTTTCCTAATAGAGATGAGGTATTAAATTACTATATACTCAATGGTTTTTTAGAGCCATTGTCATCACAGTTTTTGTTTACTATGTTCCTTCAATATAATTTTCCAATTTTGAGATATGACTTCATATTATTAATTCTCTCCGTCTATATCTGAGAAGTTCCTTTATGCTTATCACAATTTGGCATATGGAACCAAAAAGAATAATATTGGAGAATATTGGTATCTATCTGATTCATTATAGAATGGCGATTTTTGGATCAATTTTATTGTTAGTAGTATATGCATATGAAGACATTTGAAGCCTTTTAAACAGTATATATAGGCATATGAAGACATTTGGAGCCAATTAAAAAATATTTTATATAATAAAACTTTTGTAGAATCTCATAGGGATCACATATGAAATATGCTATTCGGATAAACTCAGCAGATTATAGAATTCATTACATTACTTATTCTGGGAAAAAACTGCTTCTTTCCAAATCATGGGGTTTTGCAATTATTTGGTCCATATAATTGTTTTACATTCCCTCAGTTTTTCATTGCGTAATTTTAAGTTTCTTCCTTCTTCAGATTAAAATTTGATTTTGACTTGTTTAAAGAAGGATATAAAATCGAAACTAGAATACCAGGATCCAGACGATAGTATTCTGAAGCTGAAGTTTTGGAAACCAAAGGGACTTCATCTCATTAATTTTGGTGATGCCAGTGTTCATCAGATATCTTCGACCAGCATTAAAAACTTCAACACGATCCCGTCGCCTTAGATCTCCAGCGAGAACTGGATCTACTGACATAATTTTTACTGACATTGAAAAGGATCAAGTTGTGGAAACAAAGGCAAATATATATTATATTTGTCAAGATAAACAAATTATATACGTCCAAATAGATAAATTATATTCTTCAAGATAGACATATTATATTCAACAAGATCTAAATATTGCATTCGTCAAGATAGACATATTGCATTTGTAAGAATAGACATTATACTTGTCAAGACAGACATATTATATTCATCGCGATAGAAATATTGCATTTGTTAAGATAGACATATTGTATTCATCAAGATAGATGTATTGCATTTGTCAAGAGAGACATATTTGTCAAGATAGACATTTTATATTGAATAGTTTCATGTGTAATTATTGATAAGACTTAATTTTTCTGTCTTCCATAATGAAGTACACAAGTCTTGCACTTATGTCCTTATTTGATATACCAGGAATATAGTAGCCATTGTAGAATCATCCAGATAATAATTCAAGTATTGAAATAAGTATAACTGGCATAAACCAAAAAGTTTAATAATGACTTGTTGAAGAAGGAAAATAGAATTGATAAAGACAACAGATAGGCCCTTAGTTTTAAATAAAACTAATTCAGACTATAATCTCAAAAATAATTCGCAACCATTGCGTTATTTTAAGTTTCTTCCTTCTTCAGATTAAAATTTAATTTTAACTTTTTTAAAGAAGAATATAAAATCGAAGCTCGAATGCCAGTATCCAGATTATATACTATGTTTTGCATTCGTCAAGATAGACATATTATATTTATCATGATAGAAATATTGCATTTATCAAGATAGACATATTGCATTTGTAAGAATAAACATTATACTTGTCAAGACAGATATATTATATTCATCGAGATAGAAATATTGCATTTGTCAAGATAGACATATTGCATTCATCAAGATAGATGTATTGCATTTGTCAAGAGAGACATATTTGTCAAGATAGACATTTTATATTGAATTGTTTCACATGTAATTATTGATAAGACTTAATTTTTTTTGTCTTCCATAATGAAGTACACAAGTCTTGCACTTATGTCCTTATTTTGATATACCAGGAATATAGTAGCCATTGTAGAATCATCCACATAATAATTCAAGTATTGAAATAAGTATAACTGGCATAGAACAAAAATTTTAAGAACGACTTGTTGGGGAAGATAAATGTAATTGATAAAGACAACAGATAGGCCCTTAGTTTTAAATAAAACTAATTCAGACGATTATAGTCTGAAAATCTCAAGAATAATTCGCAACCATTGCGTTATTTTAAGTTTCTTCCTTCTTCGGATAAAGATTTAATTTTAACTTTTTTAAAGAAGAATATAAAATCGAAGCTCGAATACCAGTATCCAGATTATATACTATGTTTTGCATTCGTCAAGATAGACATATTATACTTGTCACGATAGAAATATTGTATTCGTCAAGATAGATGTATTGCATTTGTCAGAATAGACATTATATTTGTCAAGACAAACATATTATATTCATCGCGATAGAAATATTGCATTCGCCAAGGTAGACATATTTGTCAAGATAGACATTTTATATTGTTGAATTGTTTCAGGCGTAACAAAAAGGTTTTCTAGACAAATATTGAAAATATCAGACATAATAACTGCACCTTCAATGACTTTATTGCATACAGAAGTTTCAGATTCTGATGAGGAATTTTGGAATGCGCCTGATAAAGACCATTTCATTGTTATTAAAATTATAAAATTTATAATTGGTGCGTACAATTTTCCTAATAGAGATGAGGTATTAAATTACTATATACTCAATGGTTTTTTAGAGCCATTGTCATCACAGTTTTTTTTTACTATGTTTCTTCAATATAATTTTCCAATTTTGATATATGACTTCATATTATTAATTTCCTCACTTGCATTTATGCAAATTTTTAATTTCTCTCCGTCTATATCTGAGAAGTTCCTTTATGCTTATCACAAATTGGCATATGGAAAAAGAATGCAAAAAAGAATGCAATTTCAGAATATTGGTATGGATGCGAGTTAAATCCTCGAATCAATATATGAAGACATTTGAAGCCTTTTAAACAGTATATATAGGCATATGAAGACATTTGAAGCCAAATAAAAAATATTTTATATAATAAAACTTTTGATTAAAATTCTGCCTTAATTATCGTAAATGTCTTAACTATTCTTTTTTTAGTTGGATCTGGTTTTTCATCAAAAACAATTTTTGAAATTCAAAATGAGGTTTGTAGAATCTTATAGGCATCACATATGAAATATGCTATTCGGATAAACTCAGCAGATTATAGAATTCACTACATTACTTATTTTGACAAAAAGCTGCTTCTTCTCAAACCATGGGGTTTTGCTAGAGATCCCAATTATTTGGGCCATATAATTGTTCAATTTCCCTCAGTTTTTCATTGCGTAATTTTAAGTTTCTTCTTTCTTCAGATTAAAATATGATTTTGACTTGTTTAAAGAAGGATATAAAATCGAAGCTAGAATGCCAGGATCCAGGCTTTAATATTCTGAAGCTGAAGTTTTGGAAATCAAAGGGACTTCATCACATTAAATAAAACAATTCTTATTGATATTGAAAAAGGTCAAGTTGTGGAAACAAAGGCAAATAAATATTATATTTATCAGGATAAACAAATTATATTCGTCAAGATAGACAAATTATATTCTTCAAGATAGAAATATTGCAGTCATCAAGATAGACATATTGCATTTGTCAAGATAGACATATTATATTGTTGAAATGTTTCATGTGTAACTAAGAGGTTTCATAAACAAATGTTGAAAATATCCTATGTAATAACTACACCTTCAATGAATTTGTTGCACACTGAAGGAAGATTCAGATTCTGATGGGAAACTTTGAAATACGATTAATAAAGACCATCTATAAGTAGCTTATTTGAAAAAATTTAAACTATCTTTTTCAAAGCAAACCATTACAAAAATATATTTTAACTGTTTTCTTTGTAATTCAGATATTTGGAACAGCAGCTTATGGTTTTCCCAATAGGGATGAGATGCATTAAATTACTATTCAATGCTTTTTTTAACACCATTGTCATCACAATTGTTTTTTGCTATATTTCTTCAATATAATTTGCCAATTTTGAGATATGACTTCATATTATTAATTTTCTGACTTGCTTCTAGGAATTTTTTAAATTTTTCTCAGTCTATATCTGAGAAGTTACTTTATGCATATCATAAAATGGCATATGGAACCAAAAGAAAAGCAATTTTAGAATTTTGGTATAGATGCAAGTTAAATCCTCGCATATTTTCCATATTTGATATCAAGCTGATTTATTATAAAAAAGGCGATCATTGGATCAATTTTATTGTTGAGAGTATTTGAATATGAAGACATTTGGAGCCTTTTAAGCAGTATATGTATATAAAGACATTTGGAGCCAATTAAGAAATGTTTTATTAAAATTCTGCCTTGATTATCATAAATGTCTTAACTATTATTTTTCAGTTGAATCTGGTTAATCATCAAATTCAAAAGGAGGGCCCTAATATCTCATGAAGACCACATATAAAATATGCTTTTCGGATAAACTCAGCAAATTATAGAATTCAATACATAACATTTTCTGAGAAAAAGGTGCTGCTTTCCAAACCATGAGGTTTTGCTAGAGATCCCAATTATTTGGGCCATATAATTGTTTTACTTTCCTTCAGTTTTGCATTAATTGTAGCTTGCAATATGTATATTTTGTTTGACGTCTTACAGTTACAAACTTTTATGAAAGATAGTTGTGATAATTCAACAATTTTGTCCAATAACAATTTGATAATCAAGTAGTTGATAATTTTGTTCATCAAGTAGCACTATGCATGCACTAACTACGCAATTTGCACAGTTATATTTACTACTTATAATATGATTATATTGATGAACACTAAAAAGTGGTATGTTTTTGTTATTATATTAAATAGTTGCTATTGAATTGCACTTTCTTGCATGAAATACTGATTTCTTTGTGAAATAGATGCAATGTTTTACTCTGGTACTGGTTTAATAAATAGCCATTTGCATTTTATACATCCCCATTGCACAAAGTGTATTTTATAAAATTTTATATTATTTCCAGATCAACTGTTACGTCCAGTTGATCTTACATATATAACTAATAGATTTCTATCACCAGTTCCACATTAGTTTGCGTGAACAATTAATATTTTTGTGAAATTATAACACACTAATGCAACATTATGCTCTTATACTGATAAAATCAGAAATCACTTTGTCAGGTTGTAATCTTCCATTAACACAGTAAGTGCATCAAATTCTTTTAGCACCTCCTCCATAGCATGAAGTGTATTTTATAGAATATTATGTTATTTTCAGAACAAATGTTGTTTCCCAAAGTTTTTGTTACAAATTTAATTGCAATTCCTATCACCTATTGCAGCTTTTTACATGATATCATCATTATCACCGTAATATCATCACCGTAATTTATGTTATTCTCTTATACTTTGTCAGATGGCAATCGATCGCTTTCTATACACTAGTGGTATGGACCTAAATCACAAACTGTATTGTATAGAATATTATATTATTTTCAGACTATGTCACAAAATGGCCCAAATAATATATGTTCATGTCAAGCTTTTTTGAATTTCTTCTTGCTATAAAATAATATATCTACTACCATAGGCAATCCTAAGACCAAATTCATTTTTCTGTAGGATTGAAGATATTATCTTCTGATATCATCAAACTGTTGATTATTATATTATGCTAGCTTTTGATGTTAAAATTTTTCCTTCCTTTGCACCTTGTTGCCATAAGTATTGAATGAGATGCTGAACAGAAGTTATGAATACTTTTTGGCATAAATAAAAGAAGTAGTTTTATTATACAATGTTATATAATTTTCAGATCAACTATTAATTTCTAAAAGTTGATCTTACTCATTTAATTGTTAGATTCCTATCACCTATTGCAACTTTTTACATGATATATTATTCTGTTTGTGAAATGATCGCAACATAGTTGTAATACTCTGATACTGATCCAAGAAGTAACTATTTTGTCAAATCATAATTGCCTAATAAGACACCAAAGGCTAAAAGTATTAGATTTCTATCACCAATTCGAAACTGTTTTGCATGAAATATAGAGATTTTCTTATTTTCAGATCATCTGTTATATTCCCTTAATAATATTTGTTAAGTGAAGCTTTTTCGTACTCCTTTTTCTGATAAAATAGCAGGTCTACTAAAATGCTCTATCCTAAGACCAAATTCATTTCTTTACAAGGTTGAAAATAATCTTCTGATTTCGTCATTAATTGTGTTTTGTGTAGTTTTTGATGTTTCAATTTTATTTTCAATTCTTCTGTATTTTTTGCCCATTGAACCAAAGTAGCAAATACTTTTTCGTGTTAATAGAACAATTAGTATTATTATACAATATTACATAATTTTCAGATCAACTGTTATTTTCTGCCATATACACAGTTGATCTTACTCATATAATTGTTAGATTCCTATAAATTAATACAGCTTTTCACATGATTCACATGATATACTGTTCTGTTTGTGACCGCAACAATGATGTAATACTCTAATACTGATACAATAAGCAACCATTTTGTTAAATGATAATTGCCTAATAAGACACCAACAGTTAAAATTATTAGATTTCTATCACCAATTCTAAATTGCATTGTGTGAAATATAAAGAAGATATATATACAAGATTTTTGGTGTGGCTAGAACAATTAGTTCTAGTTTTAGCACATCACAAATATAATTGATAGATTTCTATCACCTAATGCAGATTTTTACATGATATATTAGTCTGTTTGTGAAATGACCGCAACACATATGTAACAATATGCTGTGATACTGATACAAATAGTAACCACTTCCCAAATGGTAATCAAATGCCTAATAATATATTAAATGCTAAAAATGTTAGATTTCTAACAGCAACTGTACATTGCTTCGCATAAAACATTAATCCCATTGTGTAATGATTGTAACATATATGTATAAATACACTATTCTCATACTTTTTAAAACGATAATAGATTGCCTTTTATACACTAACTTGGTACTCTTACTACATACCCGTTGCCCCATGTATTTTATAGAAGATTATATCATTTTCAAATTATCTGTTACATTCCTCCAGTAAAATTTGTTCATGTGAAGCTCTGTCTAGTAATATATGCCATCCTAAGATCAAATCCATTTCTTTCTAGGATTGAAGATATCATCTTCTCACGCTGAACTAAAGTTAAGATTACTTTTTGGTGTGACTTTTTCATTACAATATAAGCAATAAAATTTCCAATTGCAAGAAAATCTTCCATCTTCCTGAAAAAATTAAAAATTAGTAAATAATTCTTTAAAGATATCTTCTTTCCTACTTCTGGAATCAATTAGAAATAAATTCTGAAATTTAGATTCAGGAAAATAGGATTTAACATTATATTTCAAAATATAATTATAACTATTGCAGTGATTACAGTAATAGTAAAAATATTACCTGATGTAGTATTTGGAAACATCAACTTTTACAAAGTAAAATTAAAATGGAAATACTCCATAAATAAAAGATGTGTAAATTTATGGATCTCTAGCAAAACCCCATGGTTTAGAAAGAAGCAGCTTCTTCCCAGATTCAGTAATGTAGTGAATTCTATAATCTGCTGAGTTTATCCGAAAAGCTGCAATAGGTGATAGAAATTTAACAATTATATTTGTAAGGAGAATTGTGTATACTTTCGATAAATAGAACTAATTAGTACTAAATAATATTAAAGTTTGATTATATATCATATAATTTATCTCACCGTAAATTCATTTTGATTACAAAATGGCCAACAGCTGGTCTACTTTAATCTTCTTCAGTGTTGCAGAATTCTTAGGGCTACTATCTTCAAACAAAAAGATGTATCTATAAAAAGAAATTGGAATACTTAATAATATTTAATAAGAAAATTGTCCTCGGAAATTTCAATATTTACAAGAATATATTAAATCTGAAATACTCCATAAATATAGGATGTGTGAAAATTGAATGCAAAAATTCAATGAATGAAACTAATGAATACTACTAAAAGATTATTAGGTATTATTTATATTTTATAAATATATACATATATCTCACCTCAAATTTAATTTTACTATAAATATATACTAGCAGCCCCTATACTTTAATTGCTTCTCCAATAATACATATAGAGAACTTGCATCTTCCTACAAAAAGAGATCTTTTTATATCTATATATACTATTTTCTTAATTCTTTTTATTTATATAATATATATTATATGTAAAAAATGCTTATATAATATATGTACTAAAATATAAATAGCAAAAATTATACAATATAATCATATTTAAGAAAATGTGAGGAAAATATAATTATTGTATGGCTAGCTAGCTGACCCGGCAAACGTTGTTTTGCTAAGTAAGGTATTTCTAAACAAATTCTAGAGAACCATAAAAATTAATTACATTAAGTGTGTAAAAATGTGTTGTTTGAATGCTATAGACAATGAGGTATTATAAAAACA
This sequence comes from Ctenocephalides felis, assembly GCF_003426905.1. Lineage (NCBI taxonomy): Eukaryota > Metazoa > Arthropoda > Insecta > Siphonaptera > Pulicidae > Ctenocephalides > Ctenocephalides felis. The sequence goes on along the minus strand of NW_020539724.1, from coordinate 23,491,669 downwards.
ATAAACCCCAAAGTCTACTTGTTCAATAATATATAATAATTTTTAATAATTAATTTATATTAATAACTTTTTTGTTTGTCTATATTGGAAGTTTTATTCATTTTCTATGGAAAATATGGTGTAATCCAAACCAAGTCCTTTTTAGTTTTTTCACTTAGTCATAGTCATATTGATTCAACTGAGCTTATACAAAATCTTCAAATTTCTGTGAGAAAAAGTAGAAAATGAATTAAGTATTTCTTCTTTGACATGCTTTATGAAAAGTTTTAAGTAACTTTCCGTGAATTAAAACAAATTTACGAAAAATTATTTATGCATAAAGTTCCTAGGGCTGGGCATAAAAGGCCAACTTGACTTTGAGCAAATATAACATATATTGAAAGAGTGAAAACCAAACCCATTATATCACAACACATATTCAACAACCAATTATCTGACTATGTTCAGTAGAACTGCCATCTACTTCATCATTGTAGAAATGCGTTTTTTTCTTTTTTTGAAAATAACCATTAATAAATTATATTTTACTTTGTATTATCAAAAGATTTAATTTAAAATAAACTTCCAGAGTTTTTTCAGAGCCCAAGTTTGAGAAAAATATGATTTGCAAAAACAGATTGCTATAATGCCAAAAAGTGCATTTTCTCATATTAATATATCAAAAAAGTTGATAATTTGAGTTTCTAATAACACTTGCGGACGTTTTTTGTGTATAAATAAAACTACAAACAAAATTACTTACTACAAATGAATAATATTCATCTAAAGCATGCTATTAAATGTAATTGAACATCATCTATTATTTGACATATGACGTAGAATCCACCGTCCATTGTTTCATTTACATTACGCGTCTACAGAAATTTTAAAATCAAAAATGTAAAGTTTCCAAAGGTTTTAAAATAACATCTCACCTTTCCCACAATCTACGGATTAGCACGAATTTTTCAAGACTAAGACTGGCCAAATTCATACAGCCATTTAGAGCTTTAGCATACCTAACACTTTATCAAGCTCTATTTTTATATAAGAAGATTATAAAACTATTCAGAGACAAAATATTTACATAAATATAAATAATCATTCTTAATAGCAATATTTTTATAAAATTTAATGATCAACAAACATCAGATGCTGCATATTATGAAATTTAGAATTGATTCGAAGATACAGATACTGTTGTTAATTGATTTGCCTTTAACTTATAAGAAAGTTGTAACGTTTCTTAAATACTAAATAATTTTTATGTAATTGAACAGGTTTGCAATTTAATTATTGTCGTATTTTAGTTGAGTTAATGAAACAGTTACGAGACTTTGTAGGAAAGTAAATTCCTCATCAACTTTTTCAGCCCGTGCCATCAAATTGTCGATTATTATCATCTATCGATTGAAAAGGCATTTATGCCAATATAATGGCAGCTACTGTTTCATATAAAGCATATATATATATATGTACTTTTAAATGTCTGTATTCTAAAACAAAGAATTCCTAAAATTATCATTTACCTAATAAGGTTTGAAACATCACTGAGCAGCATTATATCATAATCTCGAAGATCCCACGAATGCATTAAAGTTTGGAATCAAACATAAGTCCATGTGGTTCAACCCTACAAGCTATTTTTGCATTTGATATACAGCACCATTACTCTCCATTACAATTATTGCCTAAACTCAATTACAATAGGCTAATAACTGATGAATATTTGGACAATGTACTTTCCTATAAAAATAAAAAATGGGTCATATATGAACATTTCTGCAGCACATTTGGCAATAGTGTTTTCTTGAGAAAATAAATATGTAATAGTTCTATTCATGCGCTTAAATAATTGTTGATATTCTTTTATCTTTATATCATCCACCAAAATTAAGTTTTTTGTGGTACTGACACACGCGGTTTTTCCCTTAATTTCGAAACACGTTAAAATCTACTAATGTAAGTGATATATTATTAGTATCGGTTCAATTGTAATTTTTAATAAACTTACCTATATTATCTTGAAGAGACTTGAGAACAATAATTTGTGAAAAAAGCACAATACCCGCCAAAACTTTCGCGGGGGGCTGATAAACCACTTCATATTGAGACCACAGTTAAAATGAATTTATTTCGAAGAAAGTTCTCATCCATAGATAAAAGAAGAGCTCTTATCATACTTATCTATGCTCTAATCTGTCGAATTCGCAGATAACTTCACTCCAGATTTCTTTAGAAAATTATTTTGTTGGTAGCAGTGCCTTTATGAGTTATAAGTTATTAAAAAAGGATATATACTTTCTTATATCAAATTATATAAAAAGACAATAAATTAAATAATAGCATTATAAAAATACAAAGAAACAACTCAAATATTACAACTAAAAAATAGAAGTTTAAGCTTCGTTTTGTCTTATCCATACTCTTCTCTTATCTATGGTCCTATTGCTAAATAATTATACTGTTTTCGTAATGATGGCGCCACCATATACGGCCTAATCTTGGCTTAACCGAGTTCGTTTGTTTCACAGTTACTAATTGTGCGAAACAAATTCAACAAAAAGTGATTAAAGAGTAAAAATTAACTTTTGTTAAATAGCGATTTACGGTAAGTCCTTTTATGATTATTTTAGTAGTAATAACAATAATATTTCTTTGCGGAAATGTTATTTTCCTAAGAACAACGAAATGGTCGAAACCGATTTCGATTGAGGTTTGCTTATTTATTGCAAAATGAAGCAGTCGACATTTTGTTTTCCAATTAAAGTATGAATAAATAATTTAAGTGAATTTGAAAGCAAACGACTCTACTCGAGCTTCTTGCACATCATCACATTTTTTTTATTATTATATAAAATATCAAAATAGTTTTTAAGGTTAGGGTTTATAATTCTAGTTTATATTTCCGAGCTTTTGCAAAATGAATTGTTATAACTCTTGCTAGAAACTCATCAAATGTAATTGCGTTAAAATTAAATCAAAAGAATACTATAGTGATCAATAAGAATTGAAATTGAGAGTTATTTAGAGAAAATTTTCAACCGTTTATTTCGAAAATAATATTTTCGCTTTCAAGCTAAATTAATTAGATCTTTGAATAATAGTACAATTCTAAACAAACTTATAGTATCTGTAATTTTTAAATTATATTAATTTAGTTAACACATTCATATTCTATTCCGTGTTCTAAAAATATATTTTGCAAGTATGAACGTCAACGATAATCATCATCAGTTCCATACACAAAGCGAAATATATATGGTGAACACTGTATATAACTTTTTTCTACATATAAATAGCAATCAATATAATATACATTGTATTATATTATGATAAGATTAAAATTAGTGTTATGTGGCATCGTGCCTTAAGGCAAATTGCTGGAACTTCCCGTACGGTGATGAAATATTCAAGGAATATTAAATAGATAATTATTATAAATACTGTAACATACATCTATTTACAAAAAAGCAAATAAAGAAAACTTAATCGAATTTAACATTAAGGGCATTGTCTAATATTTACAAGAATTATATAAAATAAATTGCTAATTAGTTAACTTAAGTTAAAATTATTTATTTGAAGTATAGTTTGTTGAACTATATATTTACTTTATAAATAATTAAAAACACGATTTGACTTTGATCAATATTTAATCCAATGAAAAAATACTAACCATTAAACTTTTATGATCAGATCAATATTTTATATTGACAAGTATAACAAAAGATGATCATGTTTGCTATGATCACTTTCTTGTTTTTTTTATTTAATTATTGTCTAAATGTCAGAGGACGCCATAGTACTCCCCCAAAAATAAAAAATTTATGGCTATTTGTCAAAAGAAAAGTTAATTTTACGTCAAATGTTGAACGTAACTTTTTTTTTTTGAAGTCTTCTTCGTTGGTTTTGTTGCTGAATGCTTCGATGTGAATTCGAATCTGATTCACAATCAGTATCTGATTTATTAATGTAAGCAAGTTTTAATCTTTCTACAGTGAAGTTCTTTTCAGTCCCATTTATGCGGAGTTTGTATATCCGGTCAGTAACTCGCTCTAGAATTTCATAAGGCCCAATGTAAGGTGGTTCTAGGGGCTTCCGGACATGATCTGCCCTTAGGAATACATGTGTGCATGTGTCCATATCTTTCAAAATAAACATTTTGCCCTTGTTGTGATGAGCAGTAGGAGTTGGTTTTAATGCACACATGATTCGGCGATGATTATCTAAAAATACTTGAGGATTTGTTGAGTTATCAGATACATTGATAAAATCACCTGGAAGTCTCAACGTAGTTCCGTAGACCATTTCTGCTGGTGATGCTTTTATGTCTTCCTTAAATGAGTTTCGTAGACCAAGTAGCACGTAAGGTAGCATCATGATCCACGATTCAGTGGAACACATCAAAGCAGCTTTCAATGTCCTATGCCATCGCTCCACGAGTCCATTAGCCTGAGGGTGGTAAGCTGTTGTACGTGTCTTCTTCGCTCCAACCGCCTGAGCCAAAGACTTAAATAGAGCAGACTCAAATTGTGTGCCTTGGTCAGAAGTTATTGTTGTTGGAGTCCCAAATCTTGAAATCCAGCACGTAAATAACGCTTGCGTGACTGTATCAGCTGTGTTATTTCTGAGTGGTATAGCTTCCGGAAATCTTGTAAACCTGTCTATAATTGTTAAACAATATGAGAAATCATTAGTATTTGGTAAGTAAGTTATATCAATATGGATGTGAGAAAACCTTTCATCTGGTACAGGAATGTGTATGGGATTGAAACGGTTGTGTTTGTGGACTTTCGACTTTTGACAGGAGATGCATTGGCGAGTCCAAGTAGCAATATCCTTACCAATTCCAGCGGACTTCTCTGGATGTAGTCTTGATGCTTGCATGAGAAATAACATGCATTGCATCAAATGCAGTTTTGCGGAGTTTCTGTGGAAGATAAGGTTTGACAAAATTAGATTCGATATTACAATATATTGGAAAACCATCCAATGTCAACTTGTGGAGTTTCAATGATGTTTCTTCATCAAGTAATATTTTCAATTCTGGGTCCAAATTCTGTTCAATGCTTATCTCCTCAGCTGACAGTTTTGTTGGCATTTCTATTGTATTAATACTTGAGAGGGTATCTGCTACAACGTTTTCATCACCTTTTACATACACAATTTCAGTGGAGAACTGGGAAATGTATTCTAATTGTCGTCTCTGTCTATCTGAAGCCTTTTCAAGTTTTTACTGAAATGCATATGTGATTGGCTTGTGATCAGTCTTGATTTTAAAATATCTTCCTTCCAGGTGATATTCAAATTGCAGCAAATATGCCGAGTAGCTCTCGATCATATGTTGAATACTTCTGTTCTGTTGTTGTTAGTTTTCTGGAGTAGAAACCGATGGGTTGCCAGGCACCATTTTCTTCCTGCTCCAGAGTAGCACCAATAGCTGTTGTAGAGGCATCCGTCAACAAGCAAATGTTGGCTGAAGCATCTGGATATCGAAGTAGTGCTGCATTTGCAAGTGCTTTTTTAATGTCATCAAAGCCTTTAGAGATTCTTTGTTCCAGGCAATTGGAGTTTTGTTCTTCTTCACTGAACTTCGTAGATAATTGTTTAAGGATGATTGTATTCTTGCTGCCTTTGGTACTGACTTTCTGTAGTAATTCACCATCCCTAAAATACTACGTAGTTCCAGAACTGTGGTTGGTTGTGGAAAGTTTAAAATTTTGTCCACTCGGTGTGTTGATGGAGAATATCCATTCGCACTAAGCTTGTAACCTAGAAAATCTACTTAGGACTTGCCTAGGACGCATTTGTCGGTGTTGATGACAAGTGAGTGTTCTTGAAGTCGCTCAAGCACAATTTCAAGATGACGATGATGCTCTTCCACACTTTCAGAAATGACCAGGATGTAATCCACGTATATGAACACAAAGTCAATATCTTGAAATATGTGATTTAGGTATCGCTGGAAAGTCTGAGTAGCATTCTTCAATCCAAACGGCATACAAAGATACTCAAACAATCCCCAAGGGGTTATAATGGCTGTCTTCTGGATGTCCTCTTCATGCATCGGAACTTGATGATAAGCTTTGGCGAGGTCCAATGTAGAGAATATTTTTTTCCTATGTAATGCTGGAAAAACATCCTGAATTAATGGTGGAGGATACTTATCAGGTAATGTGCTTGCATTAAGTTTCCTGTAGTCATCGCAAAGCCTATACGTTCCATTCTTCTTTGGCACCATATCAATAGGGCTTGCCCACGGACTGCTTGATGGTCTTAACATGCCCCTGTTTAGGAGATTTTGAATTTCCGTATTACCAGGTACACAAATATTTAAATTACTATTTAATTTACTTTTCCTCCAGCTAACTTTAAAATTATGGCCGATCATAAAAAAGTAGCACAACCATGCCCAGTCTCCCCTATTACGTATGACTGCATCGATTTAACAAAATGATTTTAATGCTCGTAAACCAGCATATTGATGACAATTAATAATAATAATGACTATGAAAATCAATCAGCAATAATATTTAAGTGTCAACGGAACCCTCAATGTACGAGTTGTATCGTACTTTCATTGTTTCTTTTCTCTGACTAATTTATACCATTCCGTCTGACTAGTGAGCTATAAATGAGTCATTGCACTGTGTCACAGATGCCACAATAATCAATACGAAAACGCGGAAATACTTGCACGCACAATTTCTACTGTTTCTTGTAGGTCGAAATTGGATTCGATTTCATTTACAGCCGATACTGCTTTTTGTGATCTACTTTCCCTGAAACATAAGGGGTTTAACACAAAGGGTTTTGCTCAATTCAATGTTAGCATATATATATATTGCTTCCTTCATAGCTGATCTGATGCTAATTGAATAACATTTTGTCAATCTTAGGATGGTCGCTTATTGAAAAACATTTGTTCAATAATAGTAGTTTTTTTGGATGCTGTCAAAATAACTTTATTGGGCACCGTAAGTCGAAAAAACAATGTATAAGCAAGCTCGTAGTCAATTGGTTTTACAAATACCTGAAAGTATGAGGCTAATACTAACTCATTTTTAACTTCCCGTAGGCGTAAGTTATAGCAATCGCACAAAAATCAAAAATGATTTTTTTAATTTTTCTTTGAGTTTCAAAGGTTTCTGAACATTTTGGCATACCTGAGAAATATGGATGTATGCTAGTGTGTGTATGTATGTGCGGATACAATTTTCTGTCGATGATTTTGCGAACACGTATCAACCGATTGGAATAATTCAAAAAACGTTTTTGGCAAAGGCAGAGCCGTTTCAAAGAACAAAGTGCCAAAAATGGTAATTTAGTTTTTAAGATAACGGGGCGTCCGATTTGTTCAAACAACGTTTTATTTTTATTAACAACTAGCAAACCCGATGAACTCCGTTTTGCCATCAGATGATTTCGTGAGAAAGATGAAGAAATTTTTTGTTTGTTTTATATTTGAAAAGGAAATATATGATTTTATTGCACAACAGTGATGAATTTATTTCTATTACAAAAATGAAGTATTTTTTAGTTGAACTTCTCTAAGTAAATGAAAGTGAATCCGCAAATTATCCGTTTTATTGAAGTGCTCTTTGGTAAACTACATTTTTTGTTTTTTTGGTAAGACGTTAACACAAACAAAGCGGATGGTTTTCCAACTCGTGAACAGGCTACGTATAACTGCCCATGTGAAAAGCCTTGCGGAGCCCGAGACCTTACCAACGAATGCAAAATTGTCGAAATCGGTTTGTGCGTTCTGGAGTTATTTCGTCAGGAAGGAAAACCCAACTTATTTTTATATATATGTAGATATGAAAAACCGGTATTTTTGGAAAGGCAGGTCTAAGGATTTCGCAGATAGAGTGAAAAAAATGCCATCTGGCGTTCAAAAATGATCATTAATATATGCACAGCAAATTATCATATGTTTTATTGAGATGTTAATAATAAGTATAAATTTTGTTTACATTTCTATAGGCTCGGTAACGTTGTTTATCCGTTAGACAGCGACACCGCGCTTACGCGCTTCGATATTTTGTTTTTACACATTGCTTTGAAAAAAGTTCAAAATCTCCACAATATTTCAAAATATATAAATAATTTATTTCAAAAGTCATTTTTTCAAAAATTCTCAAAAATCAAATTGTTCCAAGTTAAAAAAAAAATTGAATCTTTTTCAAGAATTTTAATTTTTGGCACGGGAAGTTCCAGCAATTTGCCTCAAAGCACGATGCTATACACCACTAGTTATAATATTGTTTAACTCTTTGTTATTTCATGTTATTTGTAGCTCATATTTATCCAAATTTTGGACCAAATGTAATGCCATTTATTCTTAAGATTTGTGTTTTTAACAGAGATCAGAACTTATGGGTTCTATAAGCTGTTGTAATGAATTACTTGACATAACTACTTAGATTTTTTCTAGATGACACATTCAAACAGTTGCCATATGATGATTTATATTGTTACAATTTCTGTAACAGTAATGTGTTTCTATTGATGCAGCAATGCCGGGCTTAAGCTTCCTTATCACTTGGAAACATATTGCTATCTATAGTGAAAACTATATGCTTCCAAGTGAAAACCAATTACTTGAAGTGCATAGGATCCTTGGACTTCCCATAGCTCCAACAACTTACCTAAGAGCATGACTAAATTTTAAGTTCAACATACGGTTGTTTCTAGGCGATGGCATTCTGGTTTAATGTCATAACGACTATTTTAATGCCAAATTTTATTCTGTCTGTTACTATGATTGACTTCCTTCCTGCTTTAGTGTTATAGGAATATATTTATATCCACTTTACTTTCACTGATTGAATATTTTTCCTCATAAATGCTAGTGCAATTGCTTTCATAATATAAAACCTATCAATCTTTTTCCATTATTCGGATTACTTTGACAAACACAAAACTCATGTCCAGATGACTGTGTTGCGGCGTAGTTTTCTGGCAAGTTGGTTTTAGATTATCCTCGAGGAGGCTTTAGTAATTGTCTAAATTTGATACATATTTTGGGGCATTCAAAACTTCTTTAAGTAATTTATTTTGACATCTTCGAATTTTTATCACGTCTGATTTGAACGTAACCTCGGTTAAGCTTAAATTTCTAGATTGAATTGTGTTGGACGAAACAAAAACAGTTTATAGGGTTAGTAGTTCTGATAGCTGATACTATTAAATAAGTATATAACAAAAAAGAAAGGTTAACTATTGGGTTGCTCACTTAAGCGATAAGATTAGGAATATAAGTAATCAAACGTACTGACATCACATTGAAAGGTGATTGGGAACACTTTGTATTTTGTTGTTGTTAAAAACGGTCCTGCGGGGAGTAGGAAGGTTGCAGAATTGTCATCTGAGTATTTCCTTAAGAAACACGTGGTGGTGATCGCTGTTTTCTAATAAAAGATTCAATTTTGACTCATTGATAAGTGCTAAGAATAAGCCTAAATATTTTTAGCTTCTGGTAGGGTAAGTCATAGTAATCGCAAAAAAATCGAAAATGAAGATTTTTGAACATTTTGGCATACTTCAGAAAAAATTGATGTATGTGTGTGTATGTGTATGTGTGTAAGTGTACGTTCAGATACAATTCCGCGATTTCGGGCGCGCAAATGAACCGATTTGAATGATTCAAAAATCATTCGATTCCTAATGATGAGAAGACGTGCTGATTAGTTTTTGGTGAAGACAGGCCCAGCCTTTTCGAAGAAACGGAGCAAAAATATGCCAAACACGGTAATTCAGTTTCAAGTGATTCAAAAAACATTTTACTTGTAATGACGAAATGAATAATTGATAAACCTTTTGGTAAGGCAGATCCAGCGGTTTCGGAGATAAAGCGAAAAACGTAAAAAAAAATTATATTGGCGATCAAAAATGAACATTAGGCATATGCACGTCAAATTTTCAGATATTTTAAACATGTGTACTAATTTTGTAATAAATTTGTTGGGTTTCATACCAACATTTTTTTATTTTTAAAGTTCATTTATACGATTCAAGCAAATTTCAAAACTTTCAGAATAATTTTTTTTCAGAATTTTCAAAAATATACAAATTTTTACACTTTAAGTATGAATTTAAACTTACAATTTAATTTTAAATGTATATATTTCAAATGCGTTATTCTAATCGTAAGAAATATATCCCCAGATGGATTCATTCGGCACCTGTTGCTAATATAATGTCAACTTTCTCAAGTGTTTTGAGCCATAAGATCGTCACTGTGCAAAATATATATAGTGATTATAATTATCTACTTGAAAATTTTTAAAACTATTGTTATTCATCATTGATCATATTTATTGATTACTGATTTTTTTCCTCGAATATTTAATTTTGGTACGGAAAGTTCCACCAATTCGTCTTAAGGCGCGATGCCATATACCACTAGTTGAATTATTGTTGGCTTCACATTTGTCTCAATAAAAATTCGGCGATCTCTGACAGACATAGTTATTGCCATTGCGCAACATACAATCGATATAGAACTGACATCGAATTCGTGATCTCTGACTCTGATGTACTCATTCGACTCTGCTTGTGCAGCCTTATATATATATATGTACGTAAGATTTTGCGTGATCCGTGGGCGATCGTTGTTTGTCGCGTTTTATGGGAGTGAAAGATTTCTTGTTTGTCGTGTCTTTGGCAATTCAGCATGAACGATGTGGGCTTTGGCTAAACTCATGTAACGTCATTCGATTCGCCTTATATAGACTTATTTCCCGAACGGAGAACGTTTACAAATTAGGCATGCGCGTTTCACAAACTAACAAGGAAACTTATATTTATTGCATATATTTTGTTCATTGATACTTTTGAATTCTTAGTCAAGCTGTGTGTATTACCAGCTTGTTGTTTTGGGATCGTGACTTAGTTTTACAAAGTAATGTAGGAAAATTAGGATATAATTTTTTTTTTTTTATATATTTAACAGCGATCAGAACCTATGAGTTCTATGAGCTGTTGTGATCAATTATCTTACAATTATTATAGATGGCAACCCAAACAGTTGTTCCATCTCTATGTGCTGAATTATTACAATTGTTGTAATAGTGATGACTTTTACTTCCAAGTGGCATGTTGCCACTACAGCTATGCCCACGAAAGGCAATTTTGACTTGAAATCATATTTGAAATCTATGACTTCAAGTGAAAATTGGATATAAAATTACATGGACTTTTTTAAAATTTTACAATGTACAATGTATTTAGAAAATTATGATATAGAAGAGCTAAGGGTTTGATATAGTTTCTTTTTAATTAATATATCTTGCGATCCTCTATATTTCTACGAAGTAAAGATGCGTAGATGCTCTATATTATATCTCCTTCACCGTGTTATCTTTGAAAATTTTGGACCTGCCTCCAATAATAAAAAATCCAATGAGATCCTAATAAATACAGTGTACATGCTCATAAAGCACTTATAAATTCCATTTTGTCAATTATTTGTAAGTAATCTAAATTATCGGAAGATCATGAAGCATAAAGTTATATATATAAAACTGGTGTATATAAAATATCCCGTACCGTAATAAAATATTTGAAAAATTTTAAATGTTTTCAAATAGTAATTATAAATACTGTAATTTTTATTATTCGTATTTTATAGACAAAATATAAGAGCTCATGAATTGGACGATAACGTTTAAATATGTTTTCATTAAAAGTAAATGAACAAAACTTAATCAAGCAGAGTTGGAATGACGGATTTTGTCACAAATTTGTAAGAATTATATAAACTGAATTGATTTTTTTTTGAAGTTTTGCGAGAATATTTTGCCTTCCTAAACTTGAAGTTTTTTCACAAGCAACTATTTCTTTGAATCATTCAAATCGTATGTTTATTATCTCAAAAACTACTATTTTTTACACTTTCTGTTCCTCATCTCTGAAACGGGCCTGCTTTCGCTAAAAAATTATCAATTCTTTTAGATTCGCTAAAAATTTATCAAAGCAAGTGAAATGTTTTTTAAATCATTCAAATCGGATGCTCCGTTCTCTCAAAATTTTAATTATTATTTTCTGCACTCTTTGCCCTTTATCTCCGAAACAACCGGACCAACTTTTTCCAGAAACTTATCGGCACATCTCCTTATCAGTAGGAAACGAATGCATTTGAATCATTCAAATCGGATGCTCTGTTCTCTCAAAATCCTAATTATCATTATCAGCACTCTTCGCTCCCTAACTCCGAAACGGCTGAACCAACATTTGCCAAAAACTATTCAGTACGTCTCCTTATCAGTCTGAATCGAATGCTTTATGAATATATAAAATAGGTTGATTAATTTTTTTTTGATATGCCAAAATGTTCAGAAACATCTGAAACGTAAATATATCAAAAATTTTCATTTTTGAGGTTTAACTAATTACAATAACTTACCCCACGGGAAGTTAAAAATCTATTTTTGTACAGTTAAAATAACTGATCAGAAGTACAAGATTAGTTGCGAAAATATGAGTCATAAGCATTATCATGTCACATCCAAAATACTAGAAAAATATGATAACGACGATCAAATGCAATTTAAAAAGTAAATTTTTAACTAATTAATAAATTTGGAAGCTTATTTCACATGGAAAACAACGACAACTTTTAATATAAAATGGATTTTTTATTTATTATTTTTATTTATTTTCATATATAAAATGAATTTGTTGTTAGAGGTTACAAAAGATTGTTATTAAAATATAGGTAAATATTTGAATATTTAATGTTTGGATACATCATATAATTATATTTTAATAGTATACAATATCACATGTTTGGTCAAGATGTTAGTGAAAATTTGAATATAACTCAAAATCTTCTAGAAACCGCAAGGCCACGTCATAAATATATTCATATTGAACCTGTGAAAGTAATCAATATATGAGAAATAATTAAAATTAATGGTTTTCAGAGTTTTGAACCAAAAAATTGTCATTATTTTTTTTATTTACCTGACTTCTTAGAAATTCCTTTCTATGTCTCCTGATAGTTTGGATGGCTAAAGGAACATCACAGCTTTGCTCTAACTTCATTTTTTCTACTACAAAAGTTATTGCAGTAAACAGTCCGCATGCTGTAGATCCATCGCTAGATTATAATCAAAAGTTAGTTAATAAAAAGTGAAATAGATTTTTACGAATGACACTCTACATAAAGATTTGAAAATGAAAACTTTTAATGAAGTAATAAAAGAAAAAACTAAAAAATACCACGAAAAATTACCAGGTCACTCAAACAAATATTTAAACGAATCCAATGAGAAATCTCCTACTCGAAGATTGGCCATACGATCTTAAAGAAAATCTCAAAAAAGGAGATATCTCATTAGAGATAATCTCTTTAAAGACATAAATATTGTTTATTTTGGTCAACAATAAATATATGCGTACCAAAAAAAAAATATAATTTTTGATTGTCATAATTATAAATCAACTGTTTTTTTTATGTATTGCTTTTGAATTTGACTGTTTTATGAGTTGTTGCAGAAATTAATCATATCAAGTGAAATATCATCTTACTAGCAAGTTAGAAGAATCGGTGACTGCTTTTGGTTAATTTTTTGTAATTGCTCCCAAAATATGAGTAGACAATCATCAGGATCAGTTGGAAGAACAATATTTGGATTCCACCTCTTTATTTGTACAATATTGATAGATCTTTTGACTTCTTTGCTCTAGAAAATAATATTCATGTTACAATTAAATGACTTATGAGGCATACAACCATGTAATCTTGTAAATGACTTCTACAAAAACGAAAGGCTATTGAATTTTCAACAAGAACCATTCTAAGAATAAAACTGAGTAGATATTAAAAATGACGGAAAAATTGATTAAATGCATTTTTTTTGAGAAAGTAATATTGAGTTGAAAATATTAATATATAATAAAATAAACCTTTGTTTTGTCTTCCATGTCTATAGTGTATATTAAACAATACTCTGTCTCATAATTGCTTTTATATCGGATTGTCAGCTCTGGAATTGGACGTATAACTTTGTTGATCTTATTTGGAATAAACAGTGGAACAGTCTGAAAAAGTGATTTTAATTTTAATTTATTATACATTTATTGTATTAAAAACACGTATATACTTTAACCAATATTTAAATAAAAAAAAGAGTGCGCGTAAGAGGTTCACACGCGATTGAAGTAAAACTTATTTGCTACTCTACAAGATGGCATTTAAGTAAAAATAAAAACATCATATAATAATTTTGAATACTGCTTATCAGTAATATGGTAACACTCGTGATGCACTCATTTATTAGTGTCACTCATTTATATAATGATAAATTATAAATTATAAATTATATATTTATAATAGCATTAAAAATAAGTATAATATTTAAAAACAATAATGTAATTAAAGTCATACTTCAAATATGACATGATCGGTTTGTCATTGTAATTAGCATTTAGAAATGAACGTTTATTAGAGAAATGAAGTAATTGCTGATTAATAAATTCTATAATATTCGTTCACACAGTGGGTTATGTTAAACAACGCTTAAACAAATATTGTTTTCGCAACTTCACTCATCATGTAATTGTGTTTGAAGAACTTCATGTAATTAAAATTAACATACATTCATTGACTGCTTGCAATATTTTACTTTTTTTCTGGTGATATAATCTCATTCTTTGAACAGTTGTAATATCTGTCTTGCCTAAAATTATTTTCCATTTTAAAAACTTCAAAGATTTTTAGAAATTACGAATAATATATAGAAATAATTTCTAATCAATAAACTTACGTTTAGTTCACGGTACAAATGTTTAATTTGTTTTATTATTTTCAAGAAACAGGGTAAAATATTCTTCTGATTCAGACATTTTTCATTAAATCAAGATTTGTACTACGATGTAACTTTAAAATGTTTATTTATCTATGCCGATTACCTTGTTGATATCGTACGCATACAACGTTGACTCCGGTTCGAATACAACGACAGATCTCTATTCACATACACGTTGTCTAATCACAATAGACTCGTATGAAAATTATTTCATCGAAAGCGAATGACGAATCATTGGCATTTGATTCGGAAATTTTTAACTAAATAGTTGTTTCTAAGTTTCAACAATTTGCCTTACGGGACGATATACTAGTTTTAGATTTACCTTATCATTTGTATTTATTTCATTGAGTATTCCGACCAGAGATATATTTTGATCAGAGATCATTCTCCAGAAATCAGCAACTGTATGATGTAAAGGAAAATGCGTAACGATAAATTGACGTTTTGTTTGAAATCCATCTACAAATATTGCATTTATATAATCCGAATCTGCTTTTGTCAATGGAAATCTTGACAAAAATACACGACCTCGTCTTCCTGAAATAATCAAATTAATTATAAAACATGAAAGCCATAGATAAACAAGTATATGAAAGCATACTTTTATCACCTGTAAAGTTGCATTATGATAGAAAATACAGTATTGTTGCCTTATGTAGGCCAAAATTTTAGGCTAAATTTGCCTCATTTAGATGTAAAATTATCCTTCTAACATATGTTAACAAATTATCCTAATATAATACAATTTTTTTTCACGAATATGTATAAATAATTATGAGACACATATACTTATAAAAGTACTTTATTTTAAACGTTTTAGCTGATAGTAAACAATAAAAAGAGTGCGCGTAAGGTTCACACGCGATTGAAGTAAAACTTATTTGCTATTGTACAAGATAGCATTTAAGTAAAAATAAATAAATCATATAACAATTTTGAATAATGTTTATTAGTAATATTGTAACACTCGTGATGCACACATTTATTACTGTCAACCATTATACACATTTATATTATGATAAATTATAAATTATATATTTATAATAGCATTAAAAATATGTATAATATTTAAAAACAGTAGTGTAATTAAAGTGATACTCCAAATATGACATGATCGGTTTGTCATTGTAATTAGCATTTAGAAATGAACGTTTATTAGAGAAATGAAGTAATTGCTGATTAATAAATTCTATAATATTCGTTCACACAGTGAGTGGATTATGTTCAACAACGCCTAAATAAATATTGTTTTCACAACTTCACTTATCATGTAATTGTGTTTGAAAAACTTCATGTAATTAGAATTAACATACATTCATTGACTGCTTGTATTTTTTTACTTTTTTGGTGGCGATATAATCTCATTCTTTGAACAGCTGTAATGTCTGTCAAAATATTTTCCATTTTAATAACTTCAAAGATTTGCAGAAGCTACGATTAATATAGAAATAATTTCTAATCAATAAGCTTACGTTTAGTACACGGCCCAAATGTTTACTTTAATTTATTCTTTTCAAGTAACAGGGTAAAATATTCTTCTGATTCAGGCATTTTTCATTAAATCAAGATTTGTACTACAATGTAACTTTAAAATGTTTATTTATCTATGCCGATTTTCTTGTTTATATCGGTACGCATACAACATTGATGCCGGTACGCATACAACGACCGTAACGCACTTCTGCTGCATTTGTACGGATTTCGGGCTTGGTTTTAGGCTCCAGCTATTATAAGAATAATGCTAAATATTTTTGTAAAAATATTTTTTTCTTTAGAAAGCATGGATTTAAAATTATTAGAAATCTACCTGGCACAATTTTATTTCTATTCTCTTTTCTCGCAATATCTTCTTGAGATGGTTCACTGTCTATTCCTTTAACGAAGTCATCTTTCCATGCGACATCGTCTATTTTTTTCCACATTTTGAACATTTCATTACGACTTTTCATTTCGGCTACAGTTTTTAGCAAATGTTCACATGGAATACTTGTAGACTCTCCAAATAAGCATTCCAAAACAAGCATATGAACTATTTTGAATTGATTCTGAAAGTAATAAGTGATAATTTTACAACCAAATTTATTATTTTTTTAAATCTTAGGAATACTGGCTTTACAAGGTAATTGTTAATATTTTTTGAAACAACAGACTTTTATGGAACAACTGTTTTGTCTCACACGAAGTTATTTTTTTTTTAATTATTCAATTTTGTACACATTTATCTTTCAAATTATTTTTTATGAAAAGTGAATTTCATAACAAGCGAAGACGTGAACTATTTTGTTTTGCGGTTTCATAAAAATTATTGAGTGAGACGTATTATGTTCAACAATGCCTTCCTTTATGGGATTGTTTTATAGATCAGTCTATAAATTTTGTAGTACTTTATGTTAGTATTATGCTTAGTAACAATTACACAGATTTTAAAGATTTTATAGTTTTTTTTGATAGAATGATATAATAATAGATATGCACAAAAATTGTAGCAACCATGTTCTTCACATGTTGTCATATATTTCGTGTTCAAACGTGTCGTATTGTTCGACTTTACGAATGATGCCATATTATTTGGCTACAGTCCCAATTATTGGTATGGTAAAGAAATAATTATAATAAATTATT
Source organism: Ctenocephalides felis (assembly GCF_003426905.1). NCBI lineage: Eukaryota > Metazoa > Arthropoda > Insecta > Siphonaptera > Pulicidae > Ctenocephalides > Ctenocephalides felis. Next base: position 23,474,246 of record NW_020539724.1, on the reverse strand, counting down.
TATAGCATTCTAAATACTTGTAAATATCAAATATTTGATTCCAATAGACTTGCAATCAATTTGTTGATCAAATTATGTAATACGTACAGTGTTGTCCACCAAGTTGGCCCTTTGTTCTCTAATTTTGTGCAGATTGTGAAGGACATCAATTTGGCCAGTTGATAGCGCCATTTTGATACACATATCAGAGAGAATGATTGTACCACTTCTGCCTACACCAGCACTGCAAATAATAAAATATGTTAGTTTTTGATTATCAACCTGTTAGGATGCATTTCAATATGTGTTCTTTATTATGCTCTGTTAAATATTTATTTCGAGATTGCCGTCATTTGGCAATTTAGTAAAGTAAAACTTCTTTAGGCGCGACTAGGGTGTAAATCCGTACAAATGCAACGGAAGTGCGTTACGGCAGAGTAGAGTGCCAATGATTCACCATTCGCTCTCGATGATATCATTTCTATACGGGTCGATTGTGATTAGTCGTCGCGTTTGTGAATAGAGATCTGTCGTTGTAAGCGTACCGGCATCAACGTTGTATGCGTACCGATATCAACAAGGAAATCGAAAATGAAAAATTTTATGTATCTTTACGTTTCAAAGGTTTCTGTACATTTTGGCATACCTTAGAAAAAATTGATTTATGTATATGTTGTGTGTGCGGATACACACACGATTTGTCGACGATTTCGGGAACATGGTTAACCGAAAAGAATAATTCGAAATAACATTCTATTCGTATTGATAAGGAGTTTTTGGCATAGGCAGGTCTAGCCGTTTTGAAGGTACGAGCAAAAAGAGCCAAAAATAGCAATTCAGTTTTTGAGAGAACAGAGCGTCCTATTTGAATAATTCAAATAACATTTTATTTGTATTGACAAAACGAAGTACCGTTTAAATTTTTGCGAAAGCAGGTCTACCGGTTTCAAAGATCGAGTGAAAAAAGTTAAACAAAATACCATTTGGTGGTAAAAATGATCATTAGATATATGCACATCACATTATCAGATATTTTATAGAAATTTTAATAATTATTATGAATTTTGTTTATATTTCTATGGGTTCCGCACCAATGTTTATCCGTTAGACTGCGTTGCAGCGCTTACGCGCTTTGATATTTCTTCTCTAAAACAGCCACGCAGCATGATTGTTTTGAAAAAAAGTTTGAAAATATTTTTTTTTCGAAATATAAAAAAAAATCTGATTTTTCAAAAAAGTCAATATTTTCCAAAAATTTCGAAACTCTCAAAAATCTCATTTTTTCAAAGTTTTCAAAGGTTTTTAGAGATTTTATAAAAACTTTAATTTTCGGTACGGAAAGTTCCAGCAATTTGCCTACCATGCACCACTAGTTTATATAAATATGTTTTTGTTTCACATTCTATGTTCTTTTAACAAAAAACTAACACTATCTATTCTGAGTATTTCTACCGGTTATTTTCATGAGAAAATAGATCACAAGAAAATTTCTTCCTCATATATAACTACTAAAGCTATAAGATTCTCATGTTTTTATAACAACCAGTTATATTTTTGTTTTCCAAAGTCTAATTGACAGATATAAACTTTAGACATAAAATCAAATCAAATGTTTCAGTGAAATAAAAAAATTTAAGAGTTCATAATCATTGACAAAATGATCAAAAATTAATGGATGTTATTCTAAGATGATACTTAGTAACTACTAAATTTTTAAGGTAATACCTAGAAAGTTTTATTTGAAGTAATAAAACATCAACTAAAAAGCTCATTTTACTTACATATCAATAAATCTTGATTTATCACAATTTTAAAGCATTATCATGCTGAAAGGTTTATCAATTGCTAAATACTTTGAATTTAAAACTATCAGAATTAAAATATGAACAATTACCTGCAATGAACAATTGTGGGTGCTTGATCAGATTGAAGGCTCTGCATTTTTTTCATATAAGGAACCAGAGTTTCTGGATACATGGGAACATCATGGTCAGGCCAAGATGTAAAATGCAGGTGTTGCAGCTAAAACATTAATTTTATAAAATTTCTGCCAAATAAGAAACAATCATTTATACTTACAAGATAGCTTGTCGTGCCCTTACTTATTTGTAGTGTTCTAAAAACAAAATCTGCATAAATTTGGGAAGTAATGTGTTGGACTGTGACATCTCCATAAGTTTCTTTAACACCTTGTTGTTTCGGCCAATATTGGTAACATTTTTCCTTTTGATTTTGAAAACAATATTGTGATTATTTCTATTTAAATATTCAGAAACTATATTTTATATATTACTTTGTTTGATTCTATGATGTTAGTCAACATGCAAATAGTAGAAACTTTTTCTTGCCAGACCATTCTCCAAAAATCGTTGACTGTTTCTCTTTTTGGACCTTGTGTTGCAATATACTCTTTTGAACGTAAAAAACCCTGAAAGTTTTAAATATTTTAAGTGGTGAATTTTATAAATTTATTTGAATTAACTTTACTTACGTCAATGTAGTTTGCATTTATATAATCAGAGTATTTTTCGTTTGGCAACGCATCTAAAATAACTCTTGTGCTATCATCTGAAATTTAAAAATAATTTAAAAAATATATCATAATCTGATTATAATTATGCTGTATTATGGTAAATTATTAACTATTTACTATAATAAACACAATATTGTTCATTTATGCAAAACTATTACAGATAGTAACAAACCATCAAATTTACTAATTACTGATTATTAGATGTTCCATATTTTTTAATCAGATATCGTATAAATTATACAAATTAAAAGAACAATTTATGTTACAGATAGTCTAAAGTTTAGACTGTCTATAACATATCTGATGACTATCTATGACATAACTGAGTTGTTAATAAAATTCATTTTGACTGTAAATGAGTTTTATTAACAACTTACATAAACCAGGATTAAATTAGTTCAGAATCTTCAACATTTCAACGAAATATAAGAGAAATCCTTATATTAATCTTTGCAAACAGAAATCCTGGTACATTACAGTATGATATATTTATATGAAGATGAGAAATAAAACATTCATAGAAATAGAAACGTTATAGAAAGTAGTGCGTTGCACTGTGCCTTAAGGCAAATTAGTGGAACTTTCCGTAACGCAGTTAAACATTCGCGAAATAAAAATAATCAATACCAATTAAACTTTATCTAATGTTAATAACAATTGTTTTGCCCGATATTCCTAGTAGAGCACCTTAGGGTCCAAAAGCACCATTGTAGCAAGTTGCTTCAAATCTTCAATTATTGTTTGAAATCGAACAAAAAAATGCAGCAATTAACTCGCTCAAATTAATTATAAAAATACAACAATTTACTCACAGAAACTTTCCCGGTTACTTCGACATCTCTCGGCCACGTAGCATTATGACCCGGGCGTGAATGGACGCCCGGGTCATGCGCCAAGTTATGCCTACCAGATGCAAGCACCAAACGTAAAAATACTCAGAAATTTTCATTTTCGATTTTTTACGATTACTATAACTTACCCTACGGGAATTTAATAATAATTGAGACTATTAATTGAATATAATATTATTAATTTATATTGACTATTTTATTTCCAAGCAAATGTATATTCAAGCGTATTTATTTCTAATTAAGGTTTTTAGAGGAAAACGCAAAATGACGAAGAGAAACATTGATTGCATTGATTGGGATGTCGATAAATATCGAAAAGAAACTGATACCGAAGCACATTGGAATTTACGTAAAAAATTTATGGAAACGCATAAAGACTCATATTCCGAAGAAAGACTTGTAACTTTAGCTCAATTATTTATAAACATTGAATGCTTGGGATGCAAGTAAGTTGACATGATATTTGCTCTCTTTTTTTGAAAATAATATTGCGACTCATCGATTATAATTTAGATTTTTTGATCTGCTGGATAATAATATAGATGTTATTAATGATTACTATCATAATTAATCATATATGAATCAGTTTTAGGGGGAAGTCCCCTAGTGGCGGACACCTAAGGTTATTTATAAATAAATCAAAAAATATTTTACGAAATGTTTATTAAATTATGATTTATCTTAGATAACAAAGTTAGAAATCAAATTAAATTAACAACGCCGCGATCTTTGCTAAAAAATAATTAATACTATCAATCAAACTTTGGTATCAAAAATATGATTTTAAACAGTGGCACCTAGTACCGGACATTTCAAAATAACCTGCATTGATCTTATATGTAGCCATCTTCACACTTTGGAATGTTTGCACTTGTGTCTTTGATGAATATTCTTAGATATTGCAAAAGAAAATCACTATTTATCCACCCTTTTGGCTGGGCCACACCGATGCTCGGAAAGCTGGAGCATTCATCATAAGATTTTCATTCTTTGACTAGGAAATACGAAGAATGGGGATAGGTAGTGACCGTTAGCACTTATACAGAACAAAATTAAATAATTGAAATAAATTACGTAAATTCTTACAAGAAATATCAATATGTTTACTGTCCGGCACTAAGGGACGACATTGTGTTCGGTGCTAAAGGACAGACATTTTCGTTCATTTGGCGGCCCCTACTAAAATTGGTTAAACGATCTAGTAATATTCTACCATTTTACGGATAACAATCAAGTGCAACTTTTATCTTTGCATACCACTCAAATGTAAATGCATAAATATGCTAGAATTACTTCCATTGATATTAAGGTGACGCCGTGATTTTGGGTCTAAAACATGAAAGGGTTGCTCTCGCCGTGGCCGTGTGCGTCACAGACGAGTCTTGACGCGTGATCCTGTACCTGAGTGCCCCCCCCATGCCCCTTCCACTTGTATTTTGAAATTAAAAGATTTATACTCGCTTAAATAATACGTGTTAATTAGAGTGTCCGGTGCTTAGTGCCGTCCGGCGTTACGGGACTTCCCCTTTTTTTGGAAAATAAAAAAATGAAAAACTAGAAAAATATTAAAAGTGTGATTAAAATGTTTGGAAATTTGTCTAAACATCAACACACATATGGTGAATGAACCGTTTGTTATGGCGTCAGTATTTATTTTAGAGAGCGAACCATTTATGTGCTGAAATTTTATATTATATAATAATTTTTTTAGTTTTTTTTTTAAATCAAGCTATTCTGCAATCTGTTAGATTAAACAATGAAAAGAGATTGGTTACAATCTAAAAAAGGGATGAAATTATAATTTTATTATAATAGATACTAAATAATAGATTTATAGTTAGCAACTAATCCAGCAAACGTATGTTTCTCTATTTTGTATTACAAAATAAGAATGAACCATTAATATAGCGACCTAATTATGTACTTTTATTTATACAGATACTCAGACCAGGTTATGGAAATCATCGAAGATTTATCTAAGGACATCGCTTGTGATTTTAGAGAGGAGAAACGTAAAAAGTTGCTGAGGACCACTCTCGAAGCATCAGATGTTGCCAAAGCCAGGGCACAAGGTAAAAGATAGCATGCTTTTTAAAAAATGGTGATTTGGAATAGCCCTTATTCTCAACGATTGCTGCTCTGATTATTAACTGATGCATGTGCTTTTTAAATACTAAAGCTGTGATCTTTAACTCTTTCTGTGATCTTTCTATTTCTGTGATTTCAACAATTCAATTTATATATATTACTAATGTCAATTTCTATATGAAATAAAAGTATTACTAATAAAATTGTGAGTTTACTTGTTGTGGTATTATTAAGGTAACCATACGTCCCGGTTTGGCCGGAATACTCCCGATAATATTCGTTTCGGATTTAAACCTTTCGTCCCGAGGTTTAGAAAATCATAGGTTTAAATTGAATTTTCGCAATTACTTGATAATAAAATTACAAGTTCCAATCAAATATCGGTAAATTTTATATACAACGGGTGTGCTTATATGAAACAATACGTTATGATTTTTTTTATTCTGCAATCTGTATATATTATTACATTAAGCAGATAATGCTGACAAATATATGGTAAAATTAAGTTGATCACAAACTAGTAGATACCCCGAGTATCTACTAATTAGAGCTAATTAAAATATAATACGTTATGAACGATAAAATTGTCGAATATAAAATTCCAAAGGCGGATTGATATAGCTTATTACATTAAAAATTTCGAGCTTTTATTTTCAATTTAACAAAAATTAGCAAAAATGATGAAAACGAAATGCCTAGTGCAAGTGTTAATATTTACTAAGGTAATTATTAAAAAAAAATGGAACATAATTTTACATAAAGTCTAAAAGTAAAAAACATATATAGATTGTAATATATATGATGTAATATAATACAACATATAATCGAATAATAAAGCTATTACTAAGAAAGCTTCGTAGTAAGCTTTCCGAAGAAGTTTATATTTTCTTTGTAAAATTTGTTTTGGTTATTTTTTGTTTTACTCAAGGTTTTGAGTAAATCTAACATTATAAATTATTTGGCATCAGAATAAGAAAAAACATTTATATGTGTGAGTATGTGAATAAAAAAAGTAATTTATGAAACTCAATATTTAGATATGCCTTGTTTATTTTTTCTTTAGAAATTTTTGTCGACATCTTCGCAAAAATCCTGAAAAAATTCAATCATCGATTGGGAATCATTCTGATTACTATTGGGTAAAAATTGCTCAAGGCATTTGTTTATAAGTAATTATTTAACAAATATTGACGATTTTGATGACGATGATATCATGATAAAATCAAGGTCTTATAGAACATCCGAAAATATTATAGGACTACTAGTTTTGCAACTAGCACTCACTTACACCTATTTCTAATTTATAGTGTACATTGTATTCTTTGTACAATTTTTATTGAAATTCCATTCTTACTCATAATTTTCATGTACGTGTAATTAATATATCTTTTATTGATTATGTTACTAAAGATATACTTACAAGCAATTAGATTTAAATACCGATTTTTGATTGTATTTTCTTCTTGTAGTCCATAGAAATATGGTTTCTGCATTCCACTTTTAAAGGCCTATAAAATACAAGAACATCAATTTTGGCAATCACATACGAAATTAAAAACATTCATTACAAATTGGCAGATAAATTTATAGTAAAATTTATATTAAATAATATATAATACTGTAATTTTTTTAAACCACGATTTTGATATATTGGGAATTCGAAATTCAAAATTTATACTAAATTATATTTTTTAAATGTACATCATGTTGCAAAATTCATCTAGTACATTCGAAACGATTTCTAAACAAATCGGCATATATGCAAAATAATTATTTAATTTTTAAACAAACTTTCAATCAAATCAAGCAGAACATGAATTTAAGCCCGGTGACACGACGCCAGTATTTCTTGTAACAGGATTTCTGACAAGTTTCTGGTAAGGTAAGCAAGAATTTTGCGCCAGATTTTTACTTATTTTATGATTAATAATAATTTTGTGCATTTTCAAATAGATTATTATAAATATTCATAATTCAGAATTCATATTTATTGGCCTAAAATTCACTAATGCTTATAAGTGTACAAATAGAACATTGTATGGAAAAGAGAAGCAGAGCATTGCATGAAATGTAAATAATAAACACGGAATAGGACATGCTCTATTCGTAAATACGGCACAATTTTTAGGACAGAAGTTGTTGTGAAATCAGTTTTTGACGTTATTAGGCAACGCTTATAGACAGAAATTGTGAATAGAGAGCTTAAACGTGAAATCTGGCTGGCAAGATCGTAAAATATGTCGGCAAGATCGTAAATTGTGATTTACCATATCATTGCTAACAGCAATGAATTGTGATTTACCATATAATTGCTAAGGTAACAAACTATCCGGCATGCACCAATCAGAAAATCTGGAGCAACGGGCTTTATTAAAAGTGCATTCAAAACTAAACCAATAAACTGCATGCTTATAAGAGTAACTCTTCACTAGATACTAAATTTAATCACCTTGTATTGATTTTCCAATTTTCTGTTGAAAATCGAATTTCTCACATAGAGTTCAAACTCATTTACATCTACAGATCTTGACAACTTAGTTGAATGTTTGATGATGTGTTTTGCCACTGGATTATCGATATTTTTAATTTTGTTATATTCGGATAAAACTGACGGAGGCTTTTTATGCTCTGGATAACCATCAGAAACGTATTCGTTCAATATCTTTTCATTATTTGGAATATCGTTTAGCATAACCAATTCACTCGGCATAGCATCTTTTGAAGCCATTGCTTTTAAATTTTTATAACACCTGAAAATAAAATGTTATTTATGCACAAATATTATAAAAAG
>NW_020539724.1:23450862-23465004 GCF_003426905.1 Ctenocephalides felis | reverse complement strand
TAAAAAAAAATAATACAATTTTTTGTTACAAAACTCTGAAAACCATTAATTTTACTTATTACTCATATATTGATTACTTTCACAGGTTCAATATGAATATATTTATGACGTGGCCTTGCGGTTTCTAGAAGATTTTGAGTTATATTCAAATTTTCATTAACATCTTGACCAAACATGTGATAATGTATACTATTAAAATATAATTTTATGATGTATCCAAGTATTAACTATTCCTATATTTAGCTTTATTTTAATATAAAGCTTTTGTAACCTCTAGAGATAAATTCATTATATATAAAAATAAAGAAATCCATTTTATATTAAAAATTGTCGTTGTTTTCCATATAAATTAAAAGCTCAAATTTATTAATTAGTCAAAAATCTACTTTTTGAATTGCATTTGATCCGCGTTATCAATTTGTTTTTATTTACTTCTAGGATGATCAATTATTGTAATTGTTCAAAAATCGAAATGGAAATTTTTTGCATATCTATACGTTTCAGATGTTTCTGAACATTTTGGCATATCAAAAAAAATTAATGTGTGTGTGCGCGCACAAAAAAAATTAATGTGTGTGTGTCCACGTTTTCGGAAGCACGGATCAACCTATTTTATATATTCATAAAGCATTCGATTCCTACTGATCAGGAGACGTACGGGTTAGTTTTTGGCAAATGTCGGTTCAGCCGTTTCGGAGTTAGGGAGCAAAGAGTGCAGATTTTTTTTTTATTTATTTTTCATAGCAAGCTATACAAAGTACATTCAGCTACATTTGTTACAGTTATATATTATTTGACTGCGTGGAAAGGATCGCCATCCTGCGATGGCGCCTTCATAGATGTTATGTTATTTTTTTTTTCTTTATTTTTATTGGCCTCGCTTACTCGAGCATTTAGCCACCTACAACATATTTTAATTTCATTACAATATTTCAATTTCAATACAATCTTCATGTTCATACTATTTTTCTCATATAAATCCTATTCTTCTTCCTATTTATTCTATCCTATTCTATGTACTCATCAACGTAACTTCATTCTTCTTTTTCTTCTTTATTATCTATCTTCTTATGTCTTCATTACTTCTATTCTTACTTCCATTACTTCTTTCATTACTTCTATTCAATTTAATTTTTATTCTCAAACCTTTTTATATACGATTGAACTATTTCTAATACTATTTCAAACTACTTTTAACTTTATTCCAAACTATTTTTAATAGTATTTCTATATTATGCCGGGGATTCGAACTTCGAACCTCTGGCGTTTGAATCGGAAACGCTGCACATGAGCTAATTCCGCCACATGTTATGTTATATTTTGTAGTAAATCATTACAGATTCTTTTTTTGAGACGCTTTGGTGGTAAAGGCTTGAGCAGATCTAACGCTAATACGTTTGGATGATGACTTAGATAAGCTTTGTATCTGGTGCAGTAAAGACTAATTTCTTCTTCTATAGTTCGAATTCTGAGATTTTGATGTATCAACCAATTGGGAACGTATTTTGGAGCGTTCACGATGTCTTTCAAGATTTTATTTTGGAACCTTTGTAGAACTGTTATGTTCGATTTACTGGCCGCACCCACCCATAGTAGTAGGCCGTAGAACCATATTGGTTTAATAATTGTCTTGTATATTAAGAGTTTATTTTCTATTGTGACTTGTGATTTCCAGCCCATTAACCAATTAAGTTGCCTACGTGTTATTTCAAACTGATGACGCTTCTTTAGACCAAGAAAACTACCTTGGGGGATTCCGGAAGAAATATTTTTAACATTATATGAAGCATCATTAAAACTGATGAAGAACCTTCTATCACACAGATATGATTTTAGGAGGAGATAATAGTTGTATGGTAAATTCTTCTTTAATTTGTACAATAAGCCGTTATGCCAAACTTTATCAAAAGCCTGACTGATGTCAAGAAAAAGAACTGAACAATATTTTTTGAAGTGAAAAACTTTATAAATGGAACCCTCAACTCTATGTATTTGTTCTATTGTTGAGTGCAGATAATGACAATTAGGATTTTGAGGGAACAGAGCATCTGATTTGAATGATTCAAAAAGCATTCGTTTCCTACTGATAAGGAGATGTGCTGATTAGTTTCTGGCTAAAGATGGTCCAGTTGTTTCGGAGATAAGGGGCAAAGAGTGCAGAAAATGTTAATTAAGATTTTGAGAGAACGGAGCATCTGATTTGAATGATTCAAAAAACATTTCACTTGCATTGATAAATTTCTAGGGAATCTAAAGGAATTGATAATTTTTTAGCGAATCTAAAGAAATTGATAAATTTTTAGCGAAAGTAGGCCTGTTTCAGAGATGAGGATCAGAAAGTGTAAAATATAGTAGTTTTTGAGAGAATAAACATCCGATATGAATGATTCAAAGAAAGTGTTGCTTGTGAAAAAACTTCAAGTTTAGGAAGGCAAAATATTCTCCGAAAACTTCTAAAAAAATCAATTCATTTTATATAATTCTTACAAATATGTGAAAGATCTGTCATTCCAACCCCGCTTGATCAAGTTTTGTTCATTTACTTTTAATGAAAACATATTTATAACGTTATCGTCCAATTCATAAGCTCTTATATTTTTTTTATAAAATACAAATAATAAAATTACAGTATTTTGTAATAACTATTTGAAAACATTTTAAAACACTTATTTGAAAACACTTCAAATGTTTCATTACGGCGCGGGATATTTTATATACACAAGTTTTATACATATAACTTTATGCTTCATGATCTTCCGATAATTACTTACCAATTATTGACAAAATGAAATTTATAAGTGTTTATGAGCATGTACACTGTATTTATTAGGATCTCATTGGATTTTTATTATTGGAGGCAGGTCCAAAATTTTCAAAGATACCACGGTGAAGGAGATATAATTGTTACAGCATCTATGCATCTTTACTTCGTAGAAATATGATTAGTGGATCGCAAGATATATAAACCCTTAGGTCTTCTATATCATAATTTTTTAAATACAACCAAAGCTTTTTGAAATTTAAAAAAAATCCATGTCATTTTATACTCTAATTTTCTTATATTACTTTGTAAAACTAGGTCACAATCCCAAAACAACAAGCTGGTAATAGTTACAGCATCTATCCATCTTTACTTCGTAGAAATATAGAGGATCGCAAGATATATTAATTTAAAAAAAACTTAGCTTTTCTATATAAAATTTATATTTCTATTTCTAAAATTTTAAAAAGATGTAATTTTATATCCTAATTTTCCTACATTACTTTGTAAAACTAAGTCACGATCCCAAGCTGTTAATACTCACAGTATGAATAAGAATTCAAAAGTATCAATGAACAAAATATGTGCAATAAATATATGTTTCCTTGTTAGTTTGTGAAACGCGCATGCCTAATTTGTAAACGTTCTCCGTTCGGGAAATAAGTCTATATAAGGCGAATCGAATGACGTTACATGAGTTTAGCCAAAGCCCACATCGTTTATGCTGAATTGCCAAAGACACGACAAACAAGAAATCTTTCACTCCCATAAAACGCGACAAACAACGATCGCCCACGGATCACGCAAAATCTTACGTACATATATATAAGGCTCAGACGCAGAGTCGAATGAGTACATCCGAATCAGAGATCACGAATTCGACATCAGTTCTATATCGATTGTATGTTGCGCAATTGCAATAACTATGTCTGTCAGAGATCACCGAATTTTTATTGAGACAAATGTGAAGCAAACATTAATTCAGAGATGTTTAGACGTATTGTTCGTACGTGTTTTTAAGGAAATACATAGTTGCCAATTCTACAGCCTTCCTACTCTCTACAGGACCGGTCTTCACATCAATAAAATACAACGTGTTTCCAATCATGTTCTGGTAGGTTCGTCGACAACATGTGCTTGATAAACTTACATTCCAAATTAACTTCCCGTAGGGCAAGTTATAGTAATCGCAAAAAAATCGAAAATGAAAGTTTTTATATATCTTTACGTTTCAAAACCTTCTGAACATTTTGGCATACCTCAGATAAAATGGATGTGTGTGTGTGTGAGTGTGTGTGTGCGTGTGCGTGTATGTGTGTGTTCGGATACAAATTTTCGTCGACGATTTCGGGAACACGGATGAAGCGCTTTGAATAATTCAAAAAACATTCGATTCGTATTGATAAGGAGACGTTCCGATTAGTTTTTGGCGGGGGCAGTTCTAGCCGTTCCGAAGATACGAGGCAAAAAGTGCCAAAAACGCTAACACGGTTTTAAGAGAACGGAGCGTCCGATTTTAAAAATTCAAAAAACATTTTACTTGTATTAACAAGATGAAGAACTGATCAAATTTTTATAAAGGCACGTTTAGTGGTTTCGGAGATCTAGTAAGAAAAGTAAAAAAAATGCCATTTGGCGGTCAAAAATGATCCTTAGACATATGCACATCAAATTATTAGATATTTTATAGAGATTTTAATAATAAGTATAAATTTTGTTTACATTCCTATTGGTTCCGTACCAATGTTTATCCGTTAGACGGCGACGCGGCGCTTACGCGCTTGGTTATTTCGTATCTATATGCAGTTAAAGCAGTACGTTTCTTGAAAAAAAGTTCAGAATTTCCAAATTATTTCAAAATAACTTTTTCTTCAAAAAGTCTTTTTTTTTAAAAAAAAAGTCAATTTTTGTCAAAAATTTATAGTTTCTCAAAAATCTAATTTTTTCAGAGTAAATTTTTCAAAAATGTTAATCTTTAAAAAAAAAAATTGGTACGGGAAGTTCCAGCAATTTGTCTTAAGGCACGATGCCATGCGCCCCACTAGTTTTTTTTTTTTTAGAACAACTAATTCTATGAACGGTGTTTGCTTCGTTTTGTCAATAATTCATCCTATCGGTCAACCATACTTCTTTATTATATGCAGACTATATATTAGGGCGGGTCGATTTTAAGGTCACTTAGCACATATGATTTTCAGATGATTTTCAGGGATCAAAATAAGATACTTTGCTGAAGAAACCATGCCTCTAAAATGAATTCTGACGTCCTGTGCATTGACCAAAAATTAGGGTTAAATGTTGAATAACCTCTCAGGGGGGTTCCCGGGGGATAAACCACAAACATGGGTGGATTGAATGTTTTTTAGATCATTCAAATCGGAAGCTCAGTTCTCTCAAAAACTCGATTCCTATTTTCTGCACTCTTTGTTTTTTATCTCCGTAACGGCTGGACCTGCCTTTGCCAAAAACTAATCAGCACATCTTCCTATCAATAGGAATCGAATGTTTTTTGAACCATTCAAATCGGTTGATCCGTGCGCCCGAAAAAGTGAACAAAATTTTTTTTTCTCTTTCTTCTTAAAAAATGACAAGAATTTAAACAAATTGTTATATTTCTATGTAAATCTAAAACAATAGTATATAATTTGTAGGCACTTTAGAACAAGCTATAAGAGCCATATGTTGGTTTCATGATTTGTGAATGTTGATTTCAATAGTTTTTATAAATATTGCAGAAATTCATTTCTTGAAATATTGATCCAGTATCCGCATAAAAAATTATATTTTGGATATTTTGGAAAAACAAAACATAGAAATATAATCATGATTAATGATTGTCCCAAAAACTAATCCATCCGTTACAGTTATGGTCTTGAACCATAATAGAATTGAGATTCGTATTCGTCAAAGTAACGCGAGTAATGAAAATGATTGATAGGTGTTGAACTATGAAACAAATGCACTAGCATTTATGAGGAAAAATATTCAATCAGTAAAAGTAAAGTGGATATAAATATGTCCCTATAACACTAACGCAGAAAAGAAGTCAATCATTGTAATAGACAGAATAAAATTTGCCATTAAAATAGTTGCTATGACGTTGAATCAGAATGACATCACATAGAAACAACCGTATGTTAAGTTTAAAAATTGGACTTGCTCTTAGGTGAGTTGTTAGAGCTATGGGAAGTCCAAGTATCGTACGTGCTTCAAGCAATTGGTTTTCACTTGGAAGCAATATGTTTTCAAAATAGCAGTTGCTGCATCAATAAAAATACATCAACTGTTACAGAAATTGTAACAATATAAATCATCATAGGGCAATTGCTTGAGTTTGACATCTAGAAAAAATCTAAGTAGTTATAGTTAATTAATTCATCACAACAGCTCATAGATCCTTCGAGTTCTGATCTCTGGTAAAAACACAAATCTTAAGAACAAATGCCATTACTTTTGAATAAATATCAGCTATTAACAAAGAGTCAAACAATATTGTAACTAGTGGTGTATAGCATCCTGCCTTGAGGTAAATTGCTGGAACTTCCCGTGCCAAAAGTTAAATTTCTTAAGAAAAATTCAATTTTTTTTTAAAAAACTTGGAAAAATTAGATTTTTGAGAATTTTGAAATTTTTGGAAAAATTACTTTTTTGCTATAAATTATTAATATATGTTGAGTACTTTTGCCAAAGCAATCGTGCTGCTTTAGCTGCGTAGAAACAAAATATCGAAGCGCGTAAGCGCCGCGTTGCTGTCTACCGGATAAACAAAGTTACCGAACAAATAGAAATGTAAACAACAATTATACTTATTATTAAAACCTCAATAAAACATTTCATGACTTGTTGTGCATATATGTCTAATGATCATTTTTAAACGCCAAATGGCACTTTTTTTACTTTTTTCACTCGATTGCGAAACCCTTAGACCTTTCTTCCCAAATACACCGGTTTTTCATTTCGTTATTAACTAGTGGAGCGTATGGCATCGTGCCTTAAGGCAAATTGCTGGAACTTCCCGTACCGTAACAAATGTTCGAGATATACTGAATGTTTTCAAATAGATTATTATAAATATTGTAACATTGTCTAATATTTATAAGAATTATATAAACTAAATTGCAAAGTTAAAATTATTTGTTTAAAGTATATTAGAACTTGAGTCAGAATTAAAAATAAAATCTGAATTATTTTCGATATACAAAAAAAAAATTAAAAAAAAATATATAAAAAAAAACTTTTTCCAAAATCAATTATTTAGTTAAAACAAGCTGAAAGTTCTTTGAATCATTCAAATCGGACGCTTAGTTCTCTTAAAAACTGCCATTTTTTGCACATTTAGCTATGTATCTCCGAAACCGCTGGACCTGCATTTGCCAAAAACTAATCAGCTAATCTCCCTATCAATAGGAATCGAATGTTTTTTAACCATTCAAATCTGTTGATCCGTGCGCCCGAAAACATGACTGGAAATTTGTATCCATACATACATACATACACACATACACACACACACATCCATTTTTTCTGAGGTATGCCAAAATGTTCAGAAACCTTCAAAACGTCGAGAAATGTAAAATTTTCAATTTCGAATTTCGGTCCATTACAATAACTTAACCTACGGGAAGTTAAAAATAAAATGTTACTACTGAATTACCACTTTTGACACTTTTTGTTCAGTATCTTTGAAACGGCTGGACCTGCCTTTGCCAAAAACTAATCAAGATGTGTCAGCGTCAATACAAATCGAATGTTTTTTGAATTATTATAAATTGTAAACGCATATACTTACACACACTCACATACATCTATATTTCTCAGGTATGCCAAAATGTTCTTTGAAACCTTTGAAACCTAAAGAAAAATAAAAAAATCATTTTTGATTTTTGTGCGATTGCTATAACTTACCCTACGGGAAGTTAATAATAAATTAGTATTAGCCTCATTGTTTGAGGTACTTGTAAAACCAATTGACTACAAGCTTGCTTACAGATTGTTTTTTCCACTTACGGTACCCAATGAAGAAAGTTATTTCCACAGCATCCTAAAAAACTACTATTATTGAACAAATGTTTTTCAATTAGCGACCATCTTAAGATTGACCAAACGTTATTCAATTAGCATCAGATCAGCTATGAAGGAAGAATTATATACATGCAAACATTTAATTGAGCAAAACCCTTTATTCAACGCCATATGTTTCAGGGAAAGTAGAACACAAAAAATAGTATCGGCTGTAAATGAAATCGAATCCTATTTCGACCTACAAGAAACAGTAGAAATTGCGCGTG
Source organism: Ctenocephalides felis (assembly GCF_003426905.1). Classification (NCBI taxonomy): domain Eukaryota; kingdom Metazoa; phylum Arthropoda; class Insecta; order Siphonaptera; family Pulicidae; genus Ctenocephalides; species Ctenocephalides felis. The sequence goes on along the minus strand of NW_020539724.1, from coordinate 23,456,955 downwards.
CGAGTATTTCCGCGTTTTCGTATTGATTATTGTGGCATCTGTGACACAGTGCAATGACTCATTTATAGCTCACTAGTCAGACAGAATGGTATAAATTAGTCAGAGAAAAGAATAAACAATGAAAGTACGATACAACTCGTACGTTGAGGGTTCCGTTGACACTTAATTATTATTGCTGATTGATTATCACAGTCATTATTATTGATTGTCATCAATATGCTGGTTTACGAGCATTAAAATCATTTTGTTAAATCGATGCAGTCATACGTTATAGGGAGACTGGGCATGGTTGTGCTACTTTTTTATGATCGGCCATAATTTTAAAGTCAGCTGGAGGAGAAGTAAATTAAATAGTAATTTGAATATTTGTGTACGTGGTAATACGGAAATTCAAAATCTCCTAAACAGGGGCATGTTAAGACAATCAAGCAGTCCGTGAGCAAGCCCTATTCATATGGTGCCAAAGAAGGATGGAACATATAGACTTTGCGGTGACTACAGGAAACTTAATGCGAGCACATTATCTGATAAGTATCCTCCACCATTAATTCAGGATGTTTTTCCAGCATTACATAGGTAAAAAATATTCTCTACATTGGACTTCGCCAAAGCTTATCATCAAGTTCCGATGCATGAAGAGGACATCCAGAAGACAGCCATTTATAATCCTACGGGGATTGTTTGAGTATCTTTGTATGCCGTTTGGATTGAAGAATGCTACTCAGACTTTCCAGCGATACGTAAATCACATATTTCAATATATTGACTTTGTGTTCATATACGTGGATGACATCCTGGTCATGTCTGAGAGTGTGGAAGAGCATCATCGTCACCTTGAAATTGTGCTTGAGCGACTTCAAGAACACTCACTTGTCATCAACACCGACAAATGCGTCCTAGGCAAGTCCCAAGTAGATTTTCTAGGTTACAAGCTTAGTGCGAATGGATATTCTCCATCAACACACCGAGTGGACAAAATTTTAAACTTTCCACAACCAACCACAGTTCTGGAACTACGTAGTATTTTAGGGATGGTGAATTACTACAGAAAGTCAGTACCAAAGGCAGCAAGAATACAATCATCCTTAAACAATTATCTACGAAGTTCAGTGAAGAAGAACAAAACTCCAATTGCCTGGAACAAAGAATCTCTAAAGGCTTTGATGACATTAAAAAAGCACTTGCAAATGCAGCACTACTTCGATATCCAGATGCTTCAGCCAACATTTGCTTGTTGACGGATGCCTCTACAACAGCTATTGGTGCTACTCTGGAGCAGGAAGAAAATGGTGCCTGGCAACCCATCGGTTTCTACTCCAGAAAACTAACAACAGAACAGAAGTATTCAACATATGATCGAGAGCTACTCGGCATATTTGCTGCAATTTGAATATCACCTGGAAGGAAGATATTTTAAAATCAAGACTGATCACAAGCCAATCACATATGCATTTCAGTAAAAACTTGAAAAGGCTTCAGATAGACAGAGACGACAATTAGAATACATTTCCCAGTTCTCCACTGAAATTGTGTATGTAAAAGGTGATGAAAACGTTGTAGCAGATACCCTCTCAAGTATTAATACAATAGAAATGCCAACAAAACTGTCAGCTGAGGAGATAAGCATTGAACAGAATTTGGACCCAGAATTGAAAATATTACTTGATGAAGAAACATCATTGAAACTCCACAAGTTGACATTGGATGGTTTTCCAATATATTGTAATATCGAATCTAATTTTGTCAAACCTTATCTTCCACAGAAACTCCGCAAAACTGCATTTGATGCAATGCATGTTATTTCTCATGCAAGCATCAAGACTACATCCAGAGAAGTCCGCTGGAATTGGTAAGGATATTGCTACTTGGACTCGCCAATGCATCTCCTGTCAAAAGTCGAAAGTCCACAAACACAACCGTTTCAATCCCATACACATTCCTGTACCAGATGAAAGGTTTTCTCACATCCATATTGATATAACTTACTTACCAAATACTAATGTTTTCTCATATTGTCAATTATAGACAGGTTTACAAGATTTCCGGAAGCTATACCACTCAGAAATATCACAGCTGATACAGTCACGCAAGCGTTATTTACGTGCTGGATTTCAAGATTTGGGACTCCAACAACAATAACTTCTGACCAAGGCACACAATTTGAGTCTGCTCTATTTAAGTCTTTGGCTCAGGCGGTTGGAGCGAAGAAGACACGTACAACAGCTTACCACCCTCAGGCTAATGGACTCGTGGAGCGATGGCATAGGACATTGAAAGCTGCTTTGATGTGTTCCACTGAACCGTAGATCAACCGTGAAACTCATTTAAGAAAGACATAAAAGCATCACCAGCAAAAATGGTCTACGGAACTCGTTGAGACTTCCAGGTGATTTTATCAATGTATCTGATAACTCAACAAATCCTCAAGTATTTTTAGATAATCATGTGTGCATTAAAACCAACTCCTACTGCTCATCACAACAAGGGCAAAATGTTTATTTTGAAAGATGCACACATGTATTCCTAAGGGCAGATCATGTCCGGAAGCCCCTAGAACCACCTTACATTGGGCCTTATGAAATTCTAGAGCGAGTTACTGACCGGATATACAAACTCCGCATAAATGGGACTGAAAAGAACTTCACTGTAGAAAGATTAAATCTGCTTACATTAAAAATCAGATACTGATTGTGAATCAGATTCGAATTCACATCAGCAACGAAACCAACAAAGAAGACTTCAAAAAAGAAAGTTACGTTCAACATTTGACGTAAAATTAACTTTTCTTTTGACAAATAGCCATCAATATTTTATTTTGGGGGGAGTACTACGGCGTTCTCTGACATCTAGACAATAATTAAATAAAAAAACAAGAAAGTGATCATAGCAAACATGATCATCTTTTGTTATACTTGTTAATATAAAATATTGATCTGATCATAAAAGTTTAATGGTTCGTATTTTCTCATCGGATTAAATATTGATCAAAGTCAAATCGTGTTTTTAATTATTTATAAAGTAAATATATAGTTCAACAAACTATACTTCAAATAAATAATTTTAACTTAGCATTTTATTTTATATAATACTTATGAATATTAGACAATGTCTTTCATTTTAAATTCGATTGATTAAGTTTTCTTTATTTACTTCTCTGTAAACATATATAAGTTACAGTATTTATAATTATCTATTTAATATTCCTCGAATATTTCATCACCATACGGGAAGTTCCAGCAATTTGCCTTAAGACACAATGCCAAATACCACCAATTTTAATCTTATCATAATAGCTTATTCAATGTATTATGTTGATTGCTATTTATGTATAAAAAGGTTATATACAGTGTTTACCATATATATTTCGTTTTGTGTAAGGTACTGATGATGATTATCGTGGACGTCCATACTTGTAAAATATTTTTTTAGAACACGGAGTAGAATATAAATGTGTTAACTAATTTGATACAATTTATATTAACTACAGATACTATAAGTTTGTTTGGAATTGTACTATTATTCAAAGATCTGACAAATTAGTTTAGAGTGAAAGCGAAAATATTATTTTCGAAATAAACGGTTAATAATTTTCTCCAAATAACTCTCAATCTCATCAATTCTTATTGATGACTATAGTATTCTTTTGATTTAATTTTAACGCAATTACATTTGATGAGTTTCTAGCAAGAGTCATAACAATTCATTTTGCAAAAGCTCGGAAATACAAACTAGAATTATAAACCCTAACCTTAAAAACTATTTTGATATTTTATATAATAATAAAAAAAATGTGATGATGTGCAAGAAGCTCGAGTAGAGTCGTTTGCTTTCAAATTCACTTAAATTATTTATTCATACTTTAATTGGAAAACAAAATGTCGACTGCTTCATTTTGCAATAAATAAGCAAACCTCAATCGAAATCGGTTTCGACCATTTCGTTGTTCTTAGAAAAATAACATTTCCGCATCAAAATGTAACTATTAATACTACTAAAATAATTATAAAAGAACTTACCGCGAATCGCTATTTAACGAAAGTTAATTTTCACTCTATAACCACTTTTTGTTGAAATTGTTTTGCACAATTAGTAACTGTGAAACAAACGAACTTGGTTAAGCCAAGATTAGGCCGTATATAGTGGCGCCATCATTACAAAAACAGCATAATTATTTATCGTTAGGACCATAGATAAAAGAAGTGTATGGATAGGATAAAAAGAAAGTTAAACTTTTATTTTTTAGTTGTAATATTTGAGTTGTTTCTTTGTAAGTTTATAATGCTATTATTTAATATATTGTCTTTTTATATAATTTGATATAAGAAAGTATATATCCTTTTTAACTTATAACTCATAAAGGCACAGCTACCAACAAAATAATTTTCTAAAGAAATCTGGAGTGAAGTTATCTGCGAATTCGACAGATGAGAGCTTTCTTCGAAATAAATTCATTTTAACTGTGGTCTCAATATGAAGTGGTTTATCAGCTCCCCACGAAAGTTTTGGCGGGTATTGTGCTTTTTTCACAAATTATTGTTCTCAAGTCTCTTCAAGATAATATAGGTAAGTTTATTAAAAGTTACAATTGAACCGATACTAATATATATTACAAACACTTACAACATTTAGTAGATTTTATCGTGCTTCGACATTAAGGGAAAAACCGCGTGTGTCAGTAACACAAAAAACTTAATTTCGGTGGATGATATAAAGATAAAAGAACACCAAAAACTATTTGAGCGTATGAATAATACTATTACATATTTATTTTCTCAAGAAAACATCATTGCTAAATGTGCTTCAGAAATGCTCATATATGATCGCATGTTTTTATTTTTGTAGGAAACTAAAATGTCCAAATGTTCGTCAATTACAAGCCTATTGAAATTGAGTTTAGGTAATAATTGTAATGGAGAATAATGGTGCTGTATATCGAATGCAAAAATAGCTTGTGAGGTTGAACCACATGGCCTTATGCTCGATGCCAAACTTTAATGCATTCGTGGGATCTTCGAGATTATGATTTAATGCTGCTCGGTGATGTTTCAAACCTTATTAGGTAAATGATAATTTTAGGAATTCTTTGTTTTAGAATACAGAAGTTTAAAAGTACATATATATGCTTTATATGAAACAGTACCTGCCATTATATTGGCATAAATGCCTTTTCAATCGATAGATGATAATAATCGACAATTTGATGGCACGGGCTGAAAAGTTGATGAGGAATTTACTTTCCTACAAATTCTCGTAACTGTTTCATTAACTCACTAATATACGACAATAATTAAATTGCAAAACTGCTCAATTACATAAAAGTTATTTAGTATTTAAGAATCGTTTCAACTTTCTCTTGTACTGAAGGCAAATCAATCAACAACAGTATCTGTGTCTTTGAATAAGTTTTAAATTTCATAATATGCAGGATCTGATGTTTGTTGATTATTAAATTTTATAAAAATATTGCTATTAAGAATGATTATTTATATTTATGTAAATATTTTGTCTCTGAATAGTTTATAATCTTCTTATATAAAAATAGAGCTTGATAAAGTGTTAGGTATGCTAAAGCTCTAAATGGCTGTATGAATTTGGCCAGTCTTAGTCTTGAAAAATTCGTGCTAATCCGTAGATTGTGGGAAAGGTGAGATGTTATTTTAAAACCTTTGGAAACTTTACATTTTTGATTTTAAAATTTCTGTAGACGCGTAATGTAAATGAAACAATGGACGGTGGATTCTACGTCATATGTCAAATAATAGATGATGTTCAATTACATTTAATAGCATGCTTTAGATGAATATTATTCATTTGTAGTAAGTAATTTTGTTTGTAGTTTTATTTATACACAAAAACGTCCGCAAGTGTTATTAGAAACTCAAATTATCAACTTTTTTGATATATTAATATGAGAAAATGCACTTTTTGGCATTATACCAATCTGTTTTTTGCAATCATAATTTTCTCAAACTTGGGCTCTGAAAAAACTCTGGAAGTTTATTTTAAATTAAATCTTTTGATAATACAAAGTAAAAATAATTTATTAATGGTTATTTTCAAAAAAAGAAGAAAAACGCATTTCTACAATGATGA
>NW_020539724.1:23282931-23449862 GCF_003426905.1 Ctenocephalides felis | reverse complement strand
AAATAAATCATATAAAATTTTGAATATATTTATTAGTAATATGGTAACACTCGTGATGCACACATTTAATAGTGTCAACCATTATACACATTTATATAATGATAAATTATATATTTGTAATAGCATTAAAAATATGTATAATATTTAAAAAACAGTAGTGTAATTAAAGTCATACTTCAAATATGGCATGATCGGTTTGTCATTGTAATTAGCATTTAGAAATGAACCTTCATTAGAGAAATGAAGTAATTGCTATTTAATAAATTCTATAATATTCGTTCACACAGTGGATTATGTTAAACAACACCTAAATAAATATCGTTTTCACAACTTCACTTATCATGTAATTGTGTTTGAAGAACTTCATGTCTTTAAAATTAACATACATTCATTGACTACTTATATTTTTTTTACTTTTTCACTGGTGATATAATCTCATTAATAACTTCAAAGATTTACAGAAACTACGATTAATATAGAAATAATTTCTAATCAATAAGCTTACGTTTGGTACAAATGTTTTATTTTGTTTAATTATTTTCAAGGAACAGGGTAAAATATTCTTCTGATTCGGCATTTTTCATTAAATCAAGATTTGTACTACAATGTAACTTTAAAATGTTTATTTGTCTGCGTACCGTAACTATATAGCGATTTCGGTACGCATACAACGTTGATGCCGGTACGCATACAACGGCTGTAACGCACTACCTTTGCATTTGTACGGATTTACACCCTAGCTGCGCCTAAAGAAGTTTTACTTCAAAAAGGTTTAATTTTTTGGGCTTGGTTTTATGCTCCAGCTAATACAGGAATAATGCTAAATATTTTTGTAAAAATATTTTTTCTTTAGAAAGCATGGATTTAAAATTATTAGAGATCTACCTGGCACAATTTTGTTCCTATTCTCTTTTCTCGCAATATCTTCTTGAGATGGTTCACTGTCTATTCCTTTAACGAAATCGTCTTTCCATGCGACTTCGTCTATTTTTTTCCACATTTTGAACATTTCATTGCAACTTTTCATTTCAGCTACAGTTTTTAGCAAATGTTCACATGGAATATTTGTGGACTCTCCAAATAAGCATTCCAAAATAAGCATATGAACTATTTTGAATTGATTCTGAAAGTAATAATAAAGGATAATTTTACAACCAAAGAAAGTAATAATAAATGACAATTTTACAACCAAATCTTAAGAATACTGGCTTTACAATTTTAACAATTGTAAAGCCAGTATTCTTTTATGGAACAAGTAAGTTTTGTCTCACACAAAGTTGATTTTTTTTAATTATTCAATTTTGTACACATTTATCAAGTAATTTTTTCTAAAAAGTGAGTTTCACAACAAGCGAAGATGCGAATTATTTTGTTTTGCGTGTTCATAGAAATTATTGAGACGTATGAGATTCTCAATGAGACGTATTATGTTTAACAATTCCAATGTTTATCAGTTATTCTGCGACGCAGCGCTTACGCGCTTCGATATTTTGGCAGCCAATGAGGCGCGATTGCTTTAAAAAAAATTAAAAATTTTAAAAATATAATAAATTATTTCAATTTTTTTAAAGATGTTAAGTTTTCTCAAAAATTTCAAGTTTCTGAAAAATCTAATTATTTCAAAGTGCTCAAAAAAATTTTGAAGCTTTTAAAAAAAATGATACGGAAAGTTCCAGCAATTTGCATTAAGACACGATGCCACGCACCACTAGTTTGTTTATTAAATTATATAGTACTTACAGTGTTGTCAACCAAGTTGGCCCTTTGTTCTCTAATTTTGTGCAAATTGTGAAGGACATCAACTTGGCCAGTTGATAGTGCCATTTTGATACACATATCAGAGAGAATGATTGTACCACTTCTGCCTACTCCAGCACTGCAAATAATAAAATATGTTAGTTTTTGATTATCAACCTGTTAGGATGCATTTCAATATTTGTTCTTTATTATGCTCTGTTAAATATTTATTTCGAGATTGCCGTCATTTGGCAATTTAAGTTTGGCATTTGTGCATTTTTTTCTGAAGTAAAACTTCTTTAGGCGCGACTAGGGTGTAAATCCGTACAAATGCAACGGAAGTGCGTTACGGCAGAGTAGAGTGCCAATGATTCACCATTCGCTCTCGATGATATCATTTCTATACGGGTCAATTGTGATTAGTCGTCGCGTTTGTGAATAGAGATCTGTCGTTGTAAGCGTACCGGCATCAACGTTGTATGCGTACCGATATCAACAAGGAAATCGAAAATGAAAAATTTTATGTATCTTTACGTTTCAAAGGTTTCTGTACATTTTGGCATACCTTAGAAAAAATTGATTTATGTATATGTTGTGTGTGCGGATACACACACGATTTGTCGACGATTTCGGGAACATGGTTAACCGAAAAGAATAATTCGAAATAACATTCTATTCGTATTGATAAGGAGTTTTTGGCATAGGCAGGTCTAACCGTTTTGAAGGTACGAGCAAAAATAGCAATTCAGTTTTTGAGAGAACAGAGCGTCCTATTTGAATAATTCAAATAACATTTTATTTGTATTGACAAAACGAAGTACCGTTTAAATTTTTGCGAAAGCAGGTCTACCGGTTTCAAAGATCGAGTGAAAAAAGTTAAACAAAATACCATTTGGTGGTAAAAATGATCATTAGACATATGCACATCACATTATCAGATATTTTATAGAAATTTTAATAATTATTATGAATTTAGTTTATATTTCTATGGGTTCCGCACCAATGTTTATCCGTTAGACTGCGTTGCAGCGCTTACGCGCTTTGATATTTCTTCTCTAAAACAGCCACGCAGCATGATTGTTTTGAAAAAAAGTTTGAAAATATTTTTTTTTCGAAATATAAAAAAAAATCTGATTTTTCAAAAAAGTCAATATTTTCCAAAAATTTCGAAACTCTCAAAAATCTCATTTTTTCAAAGTTTTCAAAGGTTTTAGAGATTTTATAAAAACTTTAATTTTCGGTACGGAAAGTTCCAGCAATTTGCCTACCATGCACCACTAGTTTATATAAATATGTTTTTGTTTCACATTCTATGTTCTTTTAACAAAAAACTAACACTATCTATTCTGAGTATTTCTACCGGTTATTTTCATGAGAAAATAGATCACAAGAAAATTTCTTCCTCATATATAACTACTAAAGCTATAAGATTCTCATGTTTTTATAACAACCAGTTATATTTTTGTTTTCCAAAGTCTAATTGACAGATATAAACTTTAGACATAAAATCAAATCAAATGTTTCAGTGAAATAAAAAATTTAAGAGTTCATAATCATTGACAAAATGATCAAAAATTAATGGATGTTATTCTAAGATGATACTTAGTAACTACTAAATTTTTAAGGTAATACCTAGAAAGTTTTATTTGAAGTAATAAAACATCAACTAAAAAGCTCATTTTACTTACATATCAATAAATCTTGATTTATCACAATTTTAAAGTATTATCATGCTGAAAGGTTTATCAATTGCTAAATACTTTGAATTTAAAACTATCAGAATTAAAATATGAACAATTACCTGCAATGAACAATTGTGGGTGCTTGATCAGATTGAAGGCTCTGCATTTTTTTCATATAAGGAACCAGAGTTTCTGGATACATGGGAACATCATGGTCAGGCCAAGATGTAAAATGCAGGTGTTGCAGCTAAAACATTAATTTTGTAAAATTTCTGCCAAATAAGATATAATCATTCAAACTTACAAGATAGCTTGTCTTGCCTTTACTTATTTGTAATGTTCTAAAAACATAATCTGCATAGATTTGGGAAGTAATGTGTTGGACTGTGATATCTCCATATGTTTCTTTAACACCTTGTTGTTTCGGCCAGTATTGGAAGCATTTTTCCTTTTGATTTTGAAAAGAATATTGTAATTATTTCTATTTAAATAATTAGAAACTATATTTTATATATTATACTTTGTTTGATTCTATGATGTTAGTCAACATGCAAATAGTAGACACTTTTTCTTGCCAAACCATTCTCCAAAAATCGTTGACTGTTTCTCGTTTTGGACCTTGTGTTGCGATATACTCTTTTGGACGCAGAAAACCCTAAAAATTTTAGATATTTAAAGATTAAAGTGGCGAATTTAATAAATTGATTCGAATTAACTTTACTTACGTCAATGTAGTTTGCATTTATATAATCAGAGTATTTTTCGTTTGGCAACGCATCTAAAATAACTCTTGTACTATCATCTGAAATTTATAAATAAGTTAGAGAATGTATCATTATCTGTATTATGGTAAATTATTAACTACTTATTAAAAGTATTCATAGACATAATATTGTTCATTCATACAAAACTATTACAGATAGTAACACACCATCAAATTCACAAATTACTGATTATTCGATGTTCCATATTTTTTAATCAGATATCGTATAATTTATACAAAAGGAAAGTACAATTTATGTTATTGATAGTCTAAAGTTTTGATTATCTACAACGTATCTGATGACTATCTATGACATATCTGAGTTATTAATAAAATTTATTTTGACTGTAAATGAATTTTATTAACAACTTACATAAACCAGCATTAAATTAGTTCAGAATCTTCAACAGTTTGACAAAATATAAGACTATTTTCTTTGCATACAGAAATCCTGGTACATTACAGTATGATATATTTATATGAAGACTAGTTGACCAGGCAAACGTTGTTTTGCTAAGTAAGGTATATTCTAAAGAATTTCTAGAGAATCAAAAATATTAATACTTTAAGTGTATAAGGATGAGTTGTTTTAATGCTATATACAATGAGGTATTTTAAAAACAATATACCCCATTAGTTTGTCTATATTTTGTCAATACAATCAAACTGGAAGATTTATACACTTTCTATAGAAAACAGTATAATCCATCCAAGTCTTTTTTGGTCTTTTGACTTATTGATTAAGTTTCAAGTTTTTCAGATTCTTTTTGGATTCTGGATTTTGTGTATAATTATAAATAATGCTACTGAGCTTATACAAAATTTTCAAAATTTTGCGAGGAGAGATAAAAAATGAATTAAGTATTTCTTCTTTAACCTGCTTTTTGAAAAGTTTCAAGTTACATTCGATGAATTAAAGTAAATTTAATAAAAAGTATATATGTAGAGCAGGGCGAAACACAAAGGTCCAATTTGACTTTGAGCAAAATATAAACTATATTGTGGAAACCATAACAAATATATCACAACAAATAAGACTACGTTCAGTAATTTGACTTCTACTTCATCATTGTAGAAATGTGCTTTTTTGATGTCTTCCAAAAATTTGTTATCTAGACCTTTTTATCCTATATGCGGGGTAACTTGTAACGGGCAGGTGGCAAAAGGTTTAAAACCTTATTATAATTTAAAAGGTATTTTACAAAATAATTACATTTTTAACTAATGCTAAAACTACCAACGGAAGAAAATACTTTTATTATGGATTTTCAAAGATTACCGTTTATCTCCCCTATTTCAAAGATTATCGTTTTCAAATCAAGTTTGTAGCTGGCTATACATCTTTTTTCCTCTACTTTCAAATATTGTTGTTAAAAAATGCTTAACTTTACTGATTTTTGGCACATCGGTGGTGGACCTTTTTAATCCCGGATCTTCATATATTACTATCTATTCTGCGATAAATTCTAAGAAATTATAACTGGAAAAATGTTATTAGACAAAATGTCCATTTTGATCGATACCAAATTTAGGTTCTGAATTTAAATAACATAAATAAAAAATAATATAACCTATAAAATGTTTTATAAATACCAATGAGTATATAATTATACAAATGAGATCTTTCAGAGCATCGTGTTTGAGAAAAATATGCCAAAAAGTGCATTTTCATATTAACATATCAAAATAGTTGATATTTTGAGTCTCTAGTAACATTTGCGGGCCGTTTACTAACGTTTTTGTATATAAATAAAACTACAAATAAAACTACTTACTACAAATTCATCATAAATAAATAATATTCGCGTAAAACATCCTATTAAACGTAATTGAACATCATCTGTCAAAAGCGTTCGACATTTCACGTAAATGCCACCGCCCATTGTTTTATTTAAATTACGCTTCTACAAAAATTTTCAAATTAAAAATGTAAAGTTTCTACGCGATTTTGAAATATTATGTCACTTTTCCGACAATCTCTGGATTGACACGAATTTTTCAAGACTAAGACTGGCCAAATCGATTCAGCCGTTTTCGAGTTTTATTCGGACATTTGAAAGAGAGCTTCATTTTTATATATAAGATGTGAAATAAAACATTCATAGAAATAGAAACGTTATAGAAAGTGGTGCGTTGCACTGTGCCTTAAGGCAAATTGCTGGAACTTCCCGTAACGCAATTAAACATTTGCGAAATAAAAATAATCAATATCAATAAAACTTCATCTAATGTTAATAACAATTGTTTTAACACTTACGGGACGGCACCGATTTCAAAACAATCTACTGTTCCGGCTGTAAACTTGATTTCATAGTGTATGTTATGCAATTTGTTTGATAAACATATGCTATCATTGAAGGACACACTTTTATAATAATAATAATTTATTTTTGATCATTTTAAAAAAAATAGTGAGGTTCAAAACATTTTCCAAAATGCATAGCTGGTTGATTTTGATATGTTATACAATAAAATGTTGCTTGCCGCCTTTCTCCTAGTGCTTTTTTATCAGAACATATACGTCACGCATACATCCATTTGTTCTACAATATGACAAAATGTTCAGAAACCTTTAAAATGTAATTTTGTTTTCAATTTTTTGCGATTACTATAACTTACCCTACTGGAATATAATAATAATTGAGACTATTAATTGAATATAATATTATTAATTTATTTTGACTATTTTATTTCCAAGCAAATGTAAATTCAATCGTATTTTTTTTCTAATTAAGGTTTTTAGAGGAAAACGCAAAATGACAAAGAGGAATATTGATTGCATTGATTGGGATGTCGATAAATATCGAAAAGAAACTGATACCGAAGCACATTGGAATTTACGTAAAAAATTTATGGAAACGCATAAAGACTCATATTCCGAAGAAAGACTTGTAACTTTAGCTCAATTATTTATAAACATTGAATGCTTGGGATGCACGTAAGTTGATATAATATTTGCTCTCTTTTTTGAAAATAATATTGCGACTCATCGATTATAATTTAGATTTTTTGATCTGCTGGATAATAATATAGATGTTATTAATGATAACTACCATGATTAATCATATATGTGTCTCTAGTGGCGGACACCTAAGGTTATTTATAAATTAATCAAAATATATTTCACGAAATGTTTATTAAATTATGATTTGTGTTAGATAACAAAGTTAGAAATCAAACTAAATTAACAAAGCCGCAATCTTTGTTAAAAAATAATTAATACTATCAATCAAACTTTGGTATCAAAAAATATGATTTTAAACAGTGGCACCTAGTACCGGACATTTCAAAATAACCTGCATTGATCACATATGTAGCCATCTCCACACTTTGGAATGTTTGCACGTGTCTTTGACGAATATTCTTAGACATTGCAAAAAAAAAATCATTATCAATCATCCACCCTTTTGGCTGGGTCACACCGATGCTCTCAGCTGGAGCATTCATCATAAGATTTTCATTCTTTGACTAGGAAATATGAAGAATGGGGGTATGTAGTGACCGTTAGCACTCATACAGAACAAAATTAAATAATTGGAATAAATTACGTAAATTCTCACAAGAAATATCAATATGTTTACTGTCCGGCACTAAGAGACGACTTGTGTCCGGTGTTACGGAACAGACATTTTCGTTCATTTGGCGGCACCTACTAAAATTAGTTAAAAGATATAATAATATTCTACCATTTTACGGATAACAATCAAGTACAACTTTTATCTTTGCATACGACTCAAATGTAAATGCATAAATATGCTAGAATTACTTCAATTGATATTTAGGTGAAGCCTTGATTTTGCGCCTAAAACATGAAAGGGTTGCTCTCGCCGTGGCCGTGTGCGTCACAGGCGAGTCTTGGCGCGTGATCCTGTACGTGAGTGTCCCCCATGCCCCTTTCACTTGTATTTTGACATGAAAAGATTTATACTCGCTTAAATAATACGTGTTAATTAGAGTGTCCGGTGCTTGGTGCCGTCCGGCGTTACGGGTCTTCCCCTTTTTTGGGAAATGAAAAAATGAAAAACTAGAAAAATATCAAAACACATATGATGAATGAACCGTTTTTTATGGGGTCAGTATTTATTTTTGAGAGCTACCATTTACGAGTATGTGCTGAAATTTTATATTATATAATAATTCTTTTAGTTTTTTTTTTAAATTAAGCTATTCTGCAATCTGTTAGATTAAACAATGAACAGAGATTGGTTACAATCTAAAAAAGGGATAAAATTATAATTTTCTTATAATAGATACTAAATAATAGATTTATAGTTAGCAACTAATCCAGCAAACGTATGTTTCTCTATTTTATTTTGCAAAATACGAATGAATTGTTAATATGGCGACTTAATTATCTACTTATATTTATACAGATACTCAGATCAGGTCATGGAAATCATCGAAGATCTATCAAAAGACATCGCTTGTGATTTTAGAGAGGAGAAACGTAAAAAGTTGCTAAGGACCACTCTCGAAGCATCAGATGTTGCAAAGGCCAGGGCACAAGGTAAAAGATAGCATGCTTTCTACAAAAATGGTTATTTAGAAAAGCCCTTATTTTTCAACGATTGCTGCTCTTATTATTAACTGATGCATGCGCTTTTTAAATACTAAAGCTGTGATCTTTAACTCTTTCTGTGATCTATCTATTTCTGTGATTTCAATAATACAATTTATATATTTTACTAATGTCAATTTCTGTATGAAATAAAAGTATTACTAATAAAATTGTGATTTCACTTGTTGTGGTATATTAAGGTAACTATACGTCCCGGTTTGGCCGGGATAATCCCGATAATATTTGTTTCGGATTTAAACCTTTTGTCCCGAGGTTTAGAAAATCATAGGTTTAAATTGAATCTTCGCAATTACTTGTAATAAAATTACAAGTTCCAATCAAATATCTGTAAATTTTATATACAACGGGTGTGCTTATATAAAACAATACGTTATGATTTTTTTATTCTGCAATCTGTATATATTATTACATTAAGCAGAGAATGCTGACAAATATATGGTAAAATTAAGTTGATCACAAATTAGTAGATACCCCCAGTGGCGTCTCTACTAGAGCTATTTGAAATATAATACGTTATGAATGATAAAATTGTCAAATATAAAATTTCAAAGGCAGGTTAATATAGCTTATTACATTAATAATTTTGAACTTTCATTTTCAATTTAATAAATATTAGCAAAAATAATGAAAACGACCTGCCTAGCGCAAGTGTTAAGTTAGTAAATACTAAGGTAAAATTATTAAAAGAATGGAACAGAATTTTACATTAAGTCTAAAAGTAAAAAAAATATATAGATCGTATTATATATGATATAATATAATACGACATGTAATCGAATAATGAAGCTATTACTAAGAAAGCTTCGTAGTAAGCTTTCCGAAGAAGTTCATATTTTCTTTGTAAAATTTGTTTTGGTTATTTTTTGTTTTACTCAAGGTTTTGAGTAAATCTAACATTATAAATTATTTGGCATCAGAATAAGAAAAAACATTTATATGTGTGAGTATGTGAATAAAAAAAAGTAATTTTATGGAACTCAATATTTAGATATGCCATGTTTATTTTTTCTTTAGAAATTTTTGTCCACATCTTCGCAAAAATTCTGAAAAAATTCGAACATCGATTGGGAATCATTCTGATTACTATTGGGTAAAAATTGCTCAAGGCATTTGTTTATAAGTAATTATTTAACAAATATTGACGATTTCGATGACGATTCTATCATAATAGAGTCAAGGTCTGATAGAACATCCGAAAATATTATAGGACTACTAAAAGTGGATAGTTTTAAAATTTGTTATCGAAAGTTTTGCAACTAGCACTCACTTACATCTATTTCTAATTTATAGTGTACATTGTATTCTTTGTACAATTTTTATTGAAATTCCATTTTATCACTTACTCATAATTTTCATGTACGTGTAATTAATATATCTTTTATTGATTATGTTACTAAAGATATACTTACAAGCAATTAGATTTAAATACCGATTTTTGATTGTATTTTCTTCTTGTAGTCCATAGAAATATGGTTTCTGCATTCCACTTTTAAAGGCCTATAAAATACAAGAACATCAATTTTGGCAATCACATACGAAATTAAAAACATTCATTACAAATTGGCAGATAAATTTATAGTAAAATTTATATTAAATAATAATATATAATACTGTAATTTTTTTAAACCACGATTTTGATATATTGGGAATTCGAAATTCAAAATTTATACTAAATTATATTTTTTAAATGTACATCATGTTGCAAAATTCATCTAGTACATTCGAAACGATTTCTAAACAAATCGGCATGTATATGCAAAATAATTATTTAATTTTTAACAAATACTTTCAATCAAATCAAGCAGAACATGAATTTAAGCCCGGTGACACGACGCCAGTATTTCTTGTAACAGGATTTCTGACAAGTTGTCTGGTAAGGTAAGCAAGAATTTTGCGCCAGATTTTTACTTATTTTATGATTAATAATAATTTTGTGCATTTTCAAATAGATTATTATAAATATTCATAATTCAGAATTCATATTTTATTGGCCTAAAATTCACTAATGCTTATAAGTGTACAAATAGAACATTGTATGGAAAAGAGAAGCAGAGCATTGCATGAAATGTAAATAATAAACACGGAATAGGACATGCTCTATTCGTAAAATACGGCACAAATTTTTAAGGACAGAAGTTGTTGTGAAATCAGTTTTTGACGTTATTAGGCAACGCTTATAGACAGAAATTGTGAGCTTAAACGTGAAATCTGGCTGGCAAGATCGTAAAATATGTCGGCAAGATCGTAAATTGTGATTTACAATATCATTGCTAACAGCAATGAATTGTGATTTACCATATAATTGCTAAGGTAACAAACTATCCGGCATACACCAATCAGAAAATCTGGAGCAACGGGCTTTATTAAAAGTGCATTCAAAACTAAACCAATAAACTGCATGCTTATAAGAGTAACTCTTCACTAGATACTAAATTTAATCACCTTGTATTGATTTTCCAATTTTCTGTTAAAAATCGAATTTCTCACATAGAGTTCAAACTCATTTACATCTACAGATCTTGAAAACTTAGTTGAATGTTTGATGGTGTGTTTTGCCACTGGATCATCTATGTTTTTAATTTTGTTATATTCGGATAAAATTGATGGAGGCTTTTTATGCTCTGGATAACCATCAGAAACGTATTCGTTTAGCAACTTTTCATTATTTGGCACATCGTTTAGCATAACCAATTCACTCGGCATAGCATCTTTAGAAGCCATCGCTTTTAAATTTCTATAACACCTGAAAATAAAATGTTATTTATGCACAAATATTATAAAAAGGTATATAAAAATTTTATTTTCGATTTTTTGGGATTGCTCATACCCTATGGGAAGTTAATAAAACCGTTTAAACATGAAAACGTAGACCAAAATCTTACTTTTTGTACAGCAGATACATAATAAGTGGCAGCACTAACAGAACCAATAACCACAAGTAATTAAGACTATTTGCCATCCAATCATCATCATCATTGACACTATCCTTATCATCATTGTCGTCATAATTATAATATTTACGGTTTGTTAATATTTTGTATTTTTTGTGGCTATTCACTTCATTGTAATAGGCCAAAGTTACAATGAATTTTGAATCTGGTGCTAGTTCTATATCCCAAAATTCCGCTTCTGTTGAATTTGTCCCAATCATTTCAGTACTGTTCGAACTCGGAATCTTAAAATTCATATTATATTCACAAATTAAGAAAAAAAATATTACTAATATTTATATAAAATCATTATAATTTTTACCGGTGTAATATGTTTCGCTATCCACGAAGTTGAGTCTTGGAAAATTAGATTTGATGTAAGGCTCCCAAAGTTTTCTTTTAATTTTGAGAATGCATCAGCCTTTTCTTTGTATAAATGCTTTGGTTTTGGTTCAGAAATGATCACAAAAATTCCACTAAAAATATGTATCATAAAATTGTTATTTTAGTATTATATAATTTATTGAATCTTGCCTTTTTTTAGTGATATTTTGGCTTGATGATGGTATAGTTATGAATGTCTGATTATTTTGTTTGGTGATTATTATCAGCCCATCTACTTCGGGTGCACTAAAGTCGGTAGTAATAAAAACTTGAGAACTTTTTCCTCGAAGTTGATTGTATGGTGTTACGATCACCAGATAAGTACTAGCACTTAGTAATCCAGAAAGCTAAGGAAATAATTTTTGTGAATGTTCAAATTAATTACAGTCTGATCTATAGGAATATAATATGTGTGCGAGGTCAATATATCATATAAATAGATCAATAAACTCATATAAAACTTAACATCAAGGCAAAAATGTTAAAATGTTACATACATCGATTTTCTCTAAAATATAGTTAAAATTTATTACAACCTAATTTTGAGTTTTGTTAGGTTGAGACAAATTGATTGTTGAAAATGATCATAATTTTTGAAGGAGGATAAAAATATTATTCACTACCTAAACAGACAGTTTGCGGTCAATACTGGGCGTTAAAAATAGGCCTTTAAATTATATTATATAAAGTTTTAATACGCACAGTTAATAGAATTTACAATATTTTGAGTGTCTACGAATAACTGAAAATTTTCAAAAGATATTAGTAAATATTTCAACTAGTAGAGTGAACATTTTCATTATTTTAGTTGAGAAATTTAAAACCCAAACTGTTAGCCTTATTTGGGGTCTTTACTGAAGATCATATACTCATAAAATAATACAAGAACAAAATTCTATATAAGATATTTATGCTGATATTTAAGAAAGATTGTTTGTATTTTTCTACAATCTACGATCTCGTATCATATAAACATCTTTTATAATATATGAAATTATTGATAAAATAAACAATTTAGGTTACTTTTATTTGATTATTTCGTTTTATATCAATTTTATCGTATAATGATCGTATTCAAAAATTAAAACTTATCGATATCCAAATTGTTGAGTAAAATCTAAACTTTGCCTGAAGAGAAAACCCATGTCGTATTTCAAATGATTAAATAATATATATCTAATGTGCAAAGTAGTTAATCTATAAAATAATAAAAATATAATATTTTATTATTATAAATAATATTATGTTATTTTGATTGGCGTCTATATTGCCAGTATAAACAAAGAATTAAATTGTCTATTTTTTGCCTATAAACCATATTTTCTTTTCAAAAGTGATCTTATCACGTCTCTATGCAGCCAAAGTAGTGCGATTATTACTATATAGGCGATTGCTTTGATAAAAAGTTTTAAAGATATTTCAAAATAAAAAAAAAATTTCAAAAAAAATTTAAAATTTTTCAAAAATATAACTTTATTAAAGTTAAAAAAAATTAATCTTTTTAAAAAAAAATAATTTTTGGTACGGAAAGTTTCAGCAATTTGCCTTAAGGCACGATGCCATACACCACTAGTTATTTTGATTTTTTTATACATTTTTATTTACCATGTATGTATAATCCTTCTTATCTTCTTGTATTATATAATTATACCGCGTTTTGTGTGTATCATTGATATTGGTGAGCTCCGTGAAATAAATATTGTATTCAATACAAAAGTATTGAATCTTTCCACCAGGCTTCCATGGATGACGCCATTGAATTAGAAGATTATTTGACTTATCTACCCGCAGATCTAAAGGGGCCGATGAATCTGTTCGATAAATAAGAAATATTAATAATAATGCTTATTTCTGTATTTCATTTTGGAACTTACAGAATTGATTTGTTTTTGCTGATGCCGTTGTCAACAGTCCATTTTGATTGTTCACATCAACGCCATGTATCTATGAATATAATAATATTTAACATGGAAATATTTCGTAAACGTTTGCTATTGCATATCGATTAACTACTAAATTCAACTATTTCCTATTGATGATTAGTATTTATGATTTATTTATGATTTATTTATGATTATGAGGGAAATCAAAAGCTATAGCAATAATTAAAGAATAAAAAAGGAAAACAAATTTATATTTGCAATTTATATGCCTATGGAATCAATAATGTCAAATATCAATACTGATAAATTTCATTGAATATCCATTCATTATTTAGACACTGTATTATTACAGTGTCTAAATAGTAAATGCATATTCAGTGAAATTATAAATTGTAGGCTTTAGTGTTTTTATTTCTTACTAGCCGACCCGACAGACTTCGTCCTGTCAAAAAAAAATGTAATGTGGCGGTGTTTTGTTCCTACCTTTTTTCTATTCTCTGCAAAAAATTATCCTGAACAGAACCGTCACATTGGTAATAATTCGGTGTGAATTAAAAATAATTAAATAAAACACTATAAGCATTTAAAAGTAAATAATTTTAATCATGTAAATCATAATTCAAAAACCAGTTCAATTTTCATTGTAGTGCTTTGTTATAAACGATGTTCTTTGTTTGATTACCTGGCGCATAGACAAACAAATCTGATGGTTTTCCAATACGGGAACAGACAACATACAATTTTCCATGTGAGAAACATGGGTTTTTTAACTTCCCGTAGGGCAAGTTATAGTAATCGCAAAAAAATCGAAAATGAAAATTTTTATATATCTTTACGTTTCAGAGGTTTCTGAACATTTTGGCATACCTTAGAAAAAATGGATGTATGTGTGTGTGTGTGTGTGTGTGTGTGTATGTGTGTGTGTATGTATGTATGTATGTATGTGTGTGTATGTATGTGCGGATACAAATTTTCGTCGACGATTTCGGGAACACGGATCAACCGATTTGAATAATTCAAAAAACATTCGATCCGTATTGATAAGGAGACGTGCTGATTAGTTTTTGGCAAAGGCAGGTCAAGCCGTTCCGAAGATACGGGGCAAAAAGTTCCGAAAACGGTAACTCAGTTTTTAAGAGAACGGAGCGTCCGATTTTAATAATTCAAAAAACATTTTATTTGTATTGACAAGATGAAGAATCGATACAACTTTCATGAAGGTAGGTCCAGCGGTTTCGGAGATATAGAGGAAAAAGTAAAAAAATGAGCCATTTGGCGGTCAAAAATGATCATTAGACATATGCACATCAAATTATCAGACATTTTATAGAGATTTTAACAATAAGTATACATTTTGTTAACATTCCTATCGGTTCCGTACCAATGCTTATGCGTAAGACAGCGACGCGGCGCTTACGCGCTTTATATTTTGTCCCTATGTAGTTAAAGCAGTACGATTGCTTTGAAAAAAAAGTTCAGATCTTCCACAATATGTCAAAATAAAGAAAAAAAAATTTTTTTCAAAAAAAAAAAATTTTTTAAAAAAAAAAATTTTTAAAAAAAAAATTTTTTTTTTCAAAATAAAACTAATTTTTTGTCCAATTTATAGTTTCTCAAAAATCTTATTTTTTCAAAGTAATTTTTTTTCAAAAATGTTAATCGTTTTAAAAAAAAAATAATAATTTTTGGTACGGGAAGTTCCAGCAATTTGCCTTAAGGCACGATGCCCTAATTGCCTTAAGACAGAATTCCACTTACAGCTAGTTTCAATTTAATACCACAAACACTTAATGATACCATAAACGCACTGGAAACTGTAGTCGTTTAATCTCAAATGGCACATCAGTCGGAATCATTGAGATGCACGGTGCGAGAACATCTTCTGCTTTATACTATCCTTTCAATAGTTGCTTCCATCACGTTGTTTGGTATTAGATTATCAAAAACTACACAAAATGTCATGACATAGATCATTGTTTTTTTCTACAAATTTCGTTGCATACTTGACTAAAAAAAGAAAAGGGCTGTTTTTAGGGTTTTCCCGGCAATTATTCGATTTTTTCTCGCCGTAAGAACCATCCTTGGACTTCAACAAACATTTTAAAAAAAGAATTGGCCAAATTGGTCCAGGCGTCGTTGAGTTATGCGCTTACCAACACATTTTGCGATCCATTTTTATATATAAGAAGAAGATATGGTACATTTCCATAAATATTATTGTTTTATGTCTTCTATTTTAAGGTTTTAAATGCTCTTAAAAAATCATTTTCCATAAATAATAAAAAACGACATTAATTATGCAATTTATTACAAAAGTTCATGAATGATCAATGATATAATATTAGTTTGAATTAGTTGCAAC
Source organism: Ctenocephalides felis (assembly GCF_003426905.1). Lineage (NCBI taxonomy): Eukaryota > Metazoa > Arthropoda > Insecta > Siphonaptera > Pulicidae > Ctenocephalides > Ctenocephalides felis. The sequence goes on along the minus strand of NW_020539724.1, from coordinate 23,433,542 downwards.
ATTCCAATTGTTGAATTTCTGATTACAAATGGGAAATATTTTTCAACAAAATTTAATGTGGTAATAAACATTTTTGATCGATTAGATATAGATTCCTGGTGTATTTAATCCCAGGCCTTTCGAAGGTGTTCAGATCAGAAGTAACTTAACTTACGTAATTTCGTAAGTTAAAAACTATTTTTTAACTCGATGATCACTTTATCAGTATTGATATTTGACATTATTGATTCCATTGGCATATAAATTGCAAATATAAATTTGTTTTCCTTTTTTTATTCTTTAATTATTGCTATAGCTTTTGATTTCCCTTATAATCTCATTCCATAATATCATCGTTGATTGTTGATATTTGTTGCATACATTGCATTCAAATTGTTATTATATAGAGTTAAGGATCCGGAAGTAAAATGGTCAACCATAGATATCTCAAAAACAAGTAAAGTTAGAAGTTTTTTAATAACTATACATGGAAGTAGAGGAAAAAAGACGTATAGGCAGCCATCACATTGATTCTTACGACGTCGCTATTAGAAGATAAACGGAAATGATTAATATTGAATAACAAAATTTTGTTATTTTTTTGGTTTTAAGCACTTTTGTTTAGTTTAGAAACCTCGATAACCTTAAAAAAAGCTTACATGCATAGATAAGCAAGTATAAAACAAGTATGCTTACATGTATGTGGGATAAGAAAAAAAGCCTTTACCCTGGCAAAAGGTGTAAACAATCAAATATAGTAAATTAGGTTTAAAAGGGCAATTTTATAAGATATGTTTTTAATAAATTGTTATTCCAACTTTACTGATGAATATTTCTGACAAAATTCCAGATCAAGTTTATATATACAGTATTATCTCTGTAAAAACTGTAACCAAGACATTTATATTAGGTGAAGTAAAAAAAAATCTATTATTAATTTCGCGAAGGAGAAGTTTATGTTTTCATAAAAATTCCGATTCGCTAATTTTATGTTTTGTCGACGTTTCAAGCCATTCTGAATCAAATGAGACCAAATTTAAAAAATCAAAAACTGTTCGAAAGATATTAGTTGGGAATGATTCTGATTACTTTTAGGTGAAAATCTACCAAGCCGGGTACCTAACTAGTTTGTATTGGTATTTTGCCTTGAGACAAGTTACATGAACTTCACGATATGTGTAAATAATAGACTTAATCAATAAAAAATAAATTAATTTATAAGTGATTAAAAGTATTCCGATTGGATTTATTACACATATTTAAAAACAAATTTTCACAAATCAACAATTTTTGTAATTGAACCAGTTTCCGTAGGACTTTAATGGGTTAGTATGTTCATTAAGACTAAGTACTCTATCACTATACCAAGTAAATCGTCTGATTTTAATTTTAACAAACGACAAAAACATTACCCATTTTCTCAAACTTTGATAAATTTTTAAAATTAAACTACTTGTCGTAAGGCCGTAATATTTCAGTAAGTTGTATAAGACCATGATATATATCGCCAAAAAAAGTTCCATAAAAATCGGCTTAAATTTTTTTTAACAGTTAATTACAAGAAAACGGCTTGATAGATTTTCTCCTAAAACTAATCAGTATTATTCCCAACTAATATCTTTCGAACAGCTTTTGATTTTTCAAAATCGATTCGGTAGTTTGAGCTTAAATGTGTTAACACTTTTTTTTCAAATTACAAAAAACGGCTCGGCAGATCGTCTCACAGAACTGACAAATGATAGTCCTCATTGATATACATCAAAAGGTTTTTAAATTTCTGAAATCGGTTTAGGCGTTTTTGAGAAAACGTCGATCAAAGGCCTAATTTTGACAAATGCCAAAAAACGATACTAATTTTTGCAAACTTTGAAGAATTTTTAAAATTAAACGACTTTTCGTAGGGCCGTAATATTTTAGTATGATCTATAAGACTATGGTATCTACCGTCAAAAAAATAATAATAAAAATCGTCGAAATTTTTTTTTAACACTTTATTACAAGAAAACGACCCGGCCGATCTCTATCAAAAACTAATCAGCACGATTCCCAACCCATATCTTTTGAACGGTTTTTGAATTTTCAAAATCGATTCAGAATTGCGGACTAAAACGTGGACGAAAAAATTTTCACTTTTCTGCTATTTATAAGGAAACGGCTTGGCCGATCGTCGCACAAAACTTACAAACAATAATCCTCATGGAGATTCATCAAATAGCTTTTAAATTTTTGAATTCGGTCCAGCCGTTTTTAAGAAAACGTCGATTTACGGCAAAAAACCTGTTCACACACACACACACATACTTTTTCCAAATTTGGTCTCATTCGATTCAGAATGGCTTGAAACGTCGAGAAAACATAAAATTAGCAAATCGGATTTTTTGATGAAAACATAAACTTCTCCTTCGGGAAGTTAAAAACTAATAACCAAATTTAATGGTAGATTGAAATTTAATATGTTAAATTAAATATTTTAAAAAATCATTCTACATTTTCATGATCAATTCATAGTATGATGCATTATCTTTTCGCATATACTTTTTGTAATACAAAGTACAAAGTAAAAAATTATTACTATGTTCACATGCATTAATTTTTGTAATAATAATTAAATCGTATTTGTAATAAATTGTAAAATCGTTAAAAATCACAATAATTTGCTCAGGTGGTTACATGGACACAAAAACTCAGAAAGTTTTTGAATTTTGCTATTTCTTAAGCATAAAATTTTGCTAAATAAGCATTTTACTCACTGAGATTATGTACATTTTGCTATGAGTTAAACTAGAAACTGTATAGCACAAATATCCTTCCCATATAGTGCAGCTTGCATTTGATATATTTGCTCTATGTTCATAATTGAACGGAATTGAATATATATCACGAACAGTGATCAAGTAATAATCAAAAGTTTCTTTGGCTGAGTTAGACTTTTTCCATCTCAATGATATGCTATTTTCTTCACTCGAATACACTTCAATTTTTTTAGGAGCTTCCAGACCTTTAAAAAATATGAATATTAATATATAAAATAGTTTTTATAATTTGAAATTAAATGAAACATGAAAACTTTCCATGCATAACATATTATTGTCATTTTTTCAAATAGTCAAGCGACTTTGCATTTTGAACAATTTTAATGTAATTGATGTGTATGTAGTCTGTATGTAAATAATATGATTTAAATACGTTCGTATGTAGATTTAATTTCAGGGCATGCCGCGTTTTCAGGAGAATTCATTTTTAAGGATCAATAATAATTTTAGTAGCTCAAGAGTCGTTGGTGGTTCATAATTCATTGGAAATAGTCATTACTAAGCCAAAAATATGTACTGCATATTCTTTAATTCTGAAACACTTTTTCACATTTGTTTAAAAAAATTTGGAACCCCATTCTTATCGGTTGTTAGAAGCGCTGTTTAAAAATGAATGATGTGTTTGAATGCAAAAAATTTATCAAATTTTTATTTTTTTATTATTGATTAATAGAAAAATCGTGAAAAAATTAAATTCTTATTGATTCTCATTAACTGTATGTAACCCAATCAACTGCAAACTCAAATTAGGGTTCTGATAGAAACAAAAATTAAACAAAAAAATAAATGTTCAAAAATTGTCTTACCATCACAATCAGCTATATTGAATCCAGAAATGCACTGATTATTTTCTTTATCTATGTCATACAATTTATATTTATAGCAGGAATATCCATCCACCCAGTTTTTACAATTCTGGTAATTATGCTGAATTAAGGTTGAAATCTTAGAATTTTTGCTATTTTCTGATATTTTTCATCCAATATTTGGCAAGATTCGCTTGTTGATGATGTATATTTTTCAATATACTTTTGTTCACCTGCATTTTTGAAACACAAAATATTTATTCATTATATGTTATAGTACTTATTAAACAGTTAATACCTGAATTGCATATTCTTGCATTACTTATAGCCCAGAATTTGTCATCATTATTCGAAATAGTAGTAAATTTTACTCTTGCATTATATTTTCTACCGGGGAAGGAAAACTTGAATTTTTCTTCTCTCCATTCATAAAATTCATTTGAATGGATTCTACTCTACAAACAATTTGTTTGGTTTTAATCAATCATGCGAGATGTATTTTATTTAGCTTTTTTGGGTATGTGTTAATGGTGAACCATATTTGATAATGTATACTGCACTAGTTTAAGCAGCTGGGAAATTATTAGTTATAGTATGTTATGTTACAGATAAATAGATTTTCTGCTTTTTCGGCTACGATAAGAACTGAAGCGTTTTACAAAATCTATGTTTAGCACGAAATATGGTTCAGTAAAAACTTTTTTCTTACACATTCATGGTCTAAAATGCTACTGTTTTTATTTGGGCGGGCATTCATGAGATATTATTTTTATAAATGTGAAATTGTGCAAATGATTAAATAACATAAAAAAGGTAAAATTTAATATATATTACTTTTTTCCATAGACAATATTGGAATTGAATGTATCACGATCTTCAGTTTCGATATGAAGTTGTAATGCACAATTGTGGCACATTGCAACAGTTAGACTCAAGCATAATTCAGTTTTGCCGATTGTTAAATAGTTATAATTTTGATTTCTGATGTATAGTAATCCTTTATCTATATTTGTCTTACATATCAAAAAATCATCTGAAAAAAGGCAAATAGTTAATTTCTTAAACAGCAGTAGCCAAAATATTCTATTAGATTACATTTATGTAATTTCCACAGGGCATCAGATTCGCTTTGTACTTTAAAATAATATGCATTTATTGGCTGAGATCTATCTTCATATCGCAATATAGGAGCATATACTAGTGAGTCTTTTAAGTTTGCCAATAACTTCAATTCAGTGCTTGTTTTATTTTTATAAATAGATAGTGTAAAATGTTTCCACTTTTCTTCATCCAGTAAGATCTGAAAATGATACAAACATCATATGGGTTTTCTGATACTAATTGTAAACTTCAAGGTTTTGTTTGCTTGTACGAAAGTTTCGGTAAATATCAGTGGAATGTTTCTTTGTAATTAATTGAAAGCTTTTTGAGGGTTTGGGTGAAACTCTTTATGATGGTAGAGACTACTGTCTTAAAAAATATATTAAAATTTTATGACCCTGAGACAAGTGGTTTAAATTTAAAATTTTATCAAAATTTGAAAAAAAAAATGATTTGTTTTCGGCGGCGTTTCCTGAAAAACGGCTGAATCGATTTCAAAATTTTAAAATCCATTAGATGAAACTCAATAAGAATTCACGTTGGTTAGGATTGGGAGACGATCAACCAAATCGTTCCTTTAAAGTTGGCAGGCAAAAGTGCAAATATTTAATCTATAAAAAAAAATTGAAAATTTAAAACCCAGTAGAAAGATAGCAATAGAGAATAGTATTTATTAGTTTCAGAAACATTTCTTTCGTATTTAAATGTTAAAAACATTCTTCGTTTTAAAACAAACTTAAAATGGCGAAAGAGTTTATTATCGTGCTCCCCAAAATATTGTAACTCTTCGAAACTTGGTTGATTTATAATAAAAGCATTATAGCTTGGAACAATGGTCCGCGCTTTTAGGACATACGAGCGCCTGTTTGAGCACTATAATTAATACTATTACAGATATCATAATTTTGTTTGAAAAATGACAATTATAAATTGCATTGATTGGTTTTTTGCAAAAGGGAAAAATTTATTTTCGAAAAAAAGAATTGAAAATAGCATTCTTAATTCTTATTGATTTAGTAGATTATTAATGCCTATTGGGAAGTTTATAGAACTTATTACATGTTACATGGTAAATAGTCTAAAATCTAAATCGCTAAATCTCATTCGTAAACGCATGGTACCTTATTCTATACTTTTATACGTCTATATAGGTCTTCTATATATATATATATATATTTTTATTGGAATAGTTGCATATTAATATTAGGTGAAACATACCTGATTTGTTGTCGCAGGACCTCGTATTATATCGCATTTTTTACGTATACATTTCCTTATAAATGAACTACTAGTGCCAAATTCAGCTATCGTAACCTTGTAGCAATCATGTTCTAAGTCTTTATCATCACATAATATCAAACTTGCATTTGAAGCTGATTTCACAGATATACTGATGTGTGCTGAATCTTCTTCTTGAAATGTTTTGCTTTGTATATGGTAAAATGTATTTGTGTTGTGAATATCAAGATCTGAAATAATAATTTTGAATTGCTATAAAATATAAGAACATTATTTTCAATTAATAGTTATGCCCTTGCAAGGCGAAAAATCTGCTTTGAATATCGTAAAATATATAATTATTTTCATTATCCTTGTTGAAATGTTCAAAAAAATTAATAAAAATATATACACTAGAATAATAATACTATTATACTAAATTTTTTTGATTCCAAAATAGATAATAATGACTTACAATTCATTTTATTCTACTAAAAATTGCTAGTTTATCATAAGAATTATTTGTTGATGTAGGTGTAGGGTATGGGTAGGATGGGGCACTAAGGTCAAAATTGGCTTTAAGGATTTATATTGCATCAAATGACACATATCTAAGAAACTCCCAGACAACTTCTAATTATAGAAAGGTGTTTTATAACTATTTTTCTAAAACTTGTCATATGACCCCAAAGGCGGGATAAAATGGACAGCCAGGGAGTTAACAAATACAATGTCTTATTTTAAATTTTGAAGGGATTTTGTTAAATAGAAATTTTACAAGTATCTACATTCATATAGAAATAAACTGTATATAAACTTGATCTAGTATTTTGTCAGAAATATTAAACAGCAAAATATTTGTTGTTTGACTAAATTCACTATTTTTTTTATTGTTTATACCTTTGCCAGGTTAAAGGTTGAATTGGTTTTTTTGACTCCACACTGATCAAGCTTTTATAAGGGTTACAAACTGTTAAATCTAACTTAAAATTAACAATGCATATTTTAAAGCAATTAAATAAAGTAAACTTGAAAACTATATTGAGGTCTCTTAAACTAAACAATAGTGCTCACAACTAAAAAAACTAACGACAAAAGGAAACACTTTTGTTATGGATTTTCAAATATTTACATTTATCTTTAGATAGCAACGCGTAAGAATCAAGGTAATGGTTGGTTATACATCTATTTCCCTCTACTTTTAAATATTGTTGTTAGAAAAATTGTAACTTTACTTGTTTTTGATATATCAGTGATGAACCTTTATGACCGCCCTACTCTACAATGGATTTTTGAGTCCTACTCTACCCTTTATTATGAAATGTGTGCCTTAATCAAGTATAATGATATTAAGAAAAAGTAAATTGATAAAATGTGCACCCTAATCTTTGATCAAATATTATATTGTAATGTATTATAACTTATTCATTATGTATAGGATTAATAAAATTTTATTCAAATTTTATGTTAACTCTAATTCTGTATTAGCTGACTTGCGGTAATTTTGATATTTTATATTTTAGACAAACCATTCCAAGCGGAATCCGTTCTTGGTATAAAAGGATATCGAAAACTACTTGCAGGTTTCCAGAACTCATTATTTAATACATTTGTGCATTCGTTTGCAAATGCACAATTTAGTTGACTCCAAGTTTCAGGATTATATTTCGGTTTTGAGTTTGGATCTGCAAAATAGTGTCCAATTATATGATTTTACATGGTTTTCTAAATTAAACCTATTTTTCATACAGTATATTAGGGTATTTTTATCACTTGCACTAATGGCCCAGTCGACAGCAGAAGTTGCTACTTCTCCGGACAGGACGCAGAATGCTTTCCTTTCACCTTCGGCAATAAAAGCCCCATCTTGAGCAACACTGATCGATGTGTATATTAATAAAAGTTGGATCACACTTGAAATAATAATAAATTCAGTTAACAGCTTATCAATCAATATTTTTTATTGACTACATTTTAACATTTCCTTATATACCCCCATTCATATTTTTGCCTGTTTACTTGAATTAAAACTTTCTACTATTTTCTTGAAAAAGTCATTGAATGATTTATATGTTTTAGTAAAATTACCTATTTTACTTTTTCTATTTTACTGTTTTCGTCAAAGTTTTCCAAAAAAGGCTGCATCGATTTCAATATTTTAAAAGCCTTTTGATGATATATGACAAGGAGTTGCATTTGCACCGGCTAAACAGTTTTTTTTATAATTAACAAGTATTTGCAAAAATTTCAAACAACGTTTTTCTGATCAGGTTTTAGCAAACAGATTTAGTGAACAGATTTTGAAAATTCATAAACTTTTGTTGTTAATTGTGCTGGTTAGAGTTTGGTGAAGATCGACCGAGCTTCTTATTTGTAAAAAAAATCAATTTATGGTCAATATTACCCTACAAAAACGGATTTATTGTAAATTCATTAAAGTTCTTTTATTTCAAAATTTTTGCCAGAATTCTAAAGCTCACTTATATTCTTGAAACTAGTGGGGCGCATGGCATTGTGCCTTAAGGCAAATTGCTGGAACTTCCACTACCAAAAAAATTTTTTTTTAAATGATTAACATTTTTGAAAAAAAATTACTTTGACAAAAATAGATTTTTGAAAAACTATAAATTTTCGACAAAAATTTACTTTTTTTGAAAAAAAAAGACTGAAAAAAAATGTTTTCTTTATTTTGAAATATTTTGGAAATTCTGAACTCTTTTTCAAAGCTCGTACTGCATTAACTGCATAGAGACGAAATATCGAAGCGCGTAAGCGCCGTGTCGCCGCTAACGGATAAACATTGGTACGGAACCGAGAGGAATGTAAACATAATTTATACTTATTGTTAAAATCTTTATAAAATATAATATATAATATCTATAATTTGATGCGCATATGTCTAATGATCATTTTTGACCGCTAAATGGCATTTTTTTTTACTTTTTTCAATAGATCTCCGAAACCGCTAGTATCAAAAACTGGAGTTAACGGTTGTGGCACTTTTTGCCCCGTATCTTCGAAACGGCTAGACCTGCTTATGCCAAAAACTAGTCAGCTGGTCTCCTTTCAACAACAATCGAATGTTTTTTGAATAATTGAAATCGATTGAACCGTGTTACACTTATACATCCATTTTTTCTAATTATGCTAAAATATTCAGAAACCATTGAACGTAAAAATATAAAAAAAAATTATTTTCGATTTTTTGCGATTACTATATCTATCCCTACGGGATGTTAATAAATAATTTTAACTTTGCAATATAGTTTATATAGTTCTTATAAATATGAGATAAAAGACTAGATTCTAACTTCGCTTAATTAACTTTTGTTTATTTATTTTTTATGTAAATATATATCGTCATTGTCCAATTTATGTGCTCTCATATTTTGTCTGTAAAATACTAATAATAAAAGTTACAGGATTTATAATAATCTATTTGAAAACATTTAAAGTTCCTTGAAAATTTCATTACGGTGAGGGTTGTTCCAGCAATTTGTCTTAAGGAACGATGGCATGTATCACTAATTTCAGTATACCTTTATTTGGTCGAATCAATAAAAAACAGGAAATATGTCCTGGTACTTATCAGAAGTTCATACTTATCTTGTTTATTATGTGTAAGAAACGTTAAAAATTGATTTTATTTTAAAAAATCGTTCAGCTTATGAATCACTCTATCTAATCAGAGTTTTTATGATTTAGTATGGCTTTATCAACAATTACATTTTTTATCAAGTGTATACAGTTATAATCTACTATAATATCATTATAAATATATTGACTTTCAAGATATAATTAAGAATATCTGCGATAACATTAATTACGAATAAATAATTATTTCATTCTTTTCTAAAGTAATTTGTTGATATTGAATAAACAAAAGTTCTAAGCTTGTTGAGATAGGTCAAGATTTAAAAATACAACTAGTGGTGCATGGCATCGTGTTCTCAGGTAAATTACTGGAACTTCCCCTACCGAAAACTAAATTAAAGGTTAAAAAAAGCTTTGTACATAAAATACCATATAAATGTACATATTATTTGTACTTATTATTATAATCTCTATAAAATATCTGATAATACTATATAGACATATCTAATGTTCATTATTGGCCGCAAAATGGCACTATTTTTTACTTTTTTTATTACGCTCGACCTGCCATTACAAAAATTTTACCATTTGTTCATTTTGTCAATACAAGTAAAATGTTTTTTGAATTATTTAAATCGGACGCTTTGTTATCTTAAAAACTAAAGTACCATTTTTGGCACTTTTTCCCCGTTCCTCCGAAACGACTATACCTGCCTTTACCAAAAACCAAGCAGCACGTCTCCTTAAGAGAAATCAAATGTTTTTTGATTTCTCATAAGGTTTGTTTATATACATCATTTTTTTTAAGGTATGCCAACACGTTCAGAAACCTTTGAAACGTAAAGATATATACAAATTTTCATTTTAGATTGTTTTGCGATTACTATATCTAATTAATAATTAATAAAGATATTAACTTACCGTAAGGCAAGTTATAATAATCACCAAAAAAGCTAAAATAAAAATTATTTATATATCTTTACATTTGAAAGGGTTCTAAAATGTTTGGAATACCTTATTTAAAAAAAAATAATGTATGTCTGTTTGTGTGCGGATACAAATTTTTTTCGCCGATTTTGAAAACATGGGTCAACCAATTTGAATGATTCAAAAAACATTCTTGTTTTATTGATGGGGGACGCGATAATTAGTTTTTGGAAAAAGGCAGGTCAGCCGCTTCGAAGATAAGGGTCGAAAAGAGTCAAAAATTAAGAGAATAGAATGTCTGATGTGAATGATTCAGAAACAATTTACTTATATTGGCAATATGAAGAAACAATTAAATTTTTGCGAAGGCAGGTGTGGCGGTTTCGGAGATCCAATAAAACAAGTTATAAAAAAATGTCAATTGGTCATTAAAAATGATCATCAGACATATGCACATCACAATTATAGAGATTTTAATAATGAGTACAAGTTTTGTTCACATTTCTATGGTAATTGTACAAGATTTGTTTTACCGTTTGTGTTTAACCGTTTTGATGCGACGCGGCGCTTACACGCTTCGACATTTCGTGTCTTGAACAGCCACGCAGCGTGACTTCTTTGAAAAATATTCAAAGATTTTTAAAGAAATTCATAATTCTGAACTCTTAAGAATTTTAAATTACGGTACGGAAAGTACCAGCAACTTGCCTTACGGTACGATGTCGTACACTACTAGTTTTACTATTATAAAAGAACAAAGTTATTGAATTTCTTTTATTTCGAAATGATTGAGAATTTTTTTTAGGAACACCTTCTCAATTCTCTTTCTTATAAATAAATTTAAGGAAATAATTACAACGCTTCTTAGTCATTGGCTTCATATAAATTGATAATTTTTGCCAAGCACATGATAAATATAGATTAAAAACAAACTACATCTTTAAAAATGGATTGCTAGTCCATTTTACTTACATGATCATCATTACAAAAATATAGTCCAAAATTATTAAAGCACAAGTTTTAAATTAATTCGAAGCACTTTTAAATCACATCTTTGCTACTATAGCGTTTCACATATTACATTTGACTGTAACTTTTATCTTCTATGACAAATTGCAAACTGAATCATATCATATCTTTTTTATAATGTATGAAGATAATAAAAATTGCTCAGCACTTCATGCGAGTTCTTTTTCTTTACGTTCACGTATGAGGTAAAGATTGGTTTTATCTTCACGTACACACATGTACTTCTACTTAAATATTACTAAAAAAAGCAAAGTATATGAAAACTATCATTTCGTGGTCGCAGACAGTCAATATTATGACATTTTTAAGTAAATATTAAAACATATAAATTCTTATCTAAATCATATACATACCCATTCACACGTTCGCATGGATACAGACAGATTTATAAAAAATATTGCCGAATTCATTTGCATATTATATATCAAAATTCATATTCCAGATTAATATTCACATGTAGTTTTCTCGACGTTTCAAATCATTCTGAATCGTTTAAGTCTATAATTGAACTAGTGGTGCATGGCAAAATTGCTGGAACATTCTTTTCTATACCATAATTAACTTCCCGTAGGGTAAGTTATAGTAATCGCAACAAAATGGAAAATGAAAATTTTTATTTATCTTTACGTTTCAACGGTTTCTGAATGTTTTGGCATACCTTAGAAAAAATGGACGTATGTGTGTATGTGTATGTGTGTGTATGTGTGAGAGTGTGTGTGTGAGAGTTTTTACCGAAGCAGGTCCAGCCGTTCCGAAGATACGGGGCAAAAAGTGCCAAAAACGGGACTCAGTTTTTAAGAGTCTTATTTTCTAGTTTTAGTGCAAGATGATTTTGTTCCAAGGTAATTACTAAAATGTTCAAATGAAAAAAATTTAATTTTAATTTTTTTTGAATTTTGTGCGGTCTGTAACATAACTTACCTAAATTCCCAGAGTGATATTTTTCAATAAATGTTCATACTTCTTGAATTAATTTCAAGATCATTTTACTTTTTAACACATTACATGTTTTGCGTCATTGGTTTTTATTAGTAAAACACGATTTTCATACACTATTATACTATGGTGATGCTTTACATTAATTAACACATATTTTTATCTTGCTTAAATATTTTTTGTTTGATTTATTTTTCAGGGCAGAAGTTGAAACTGTTGCTTATTTAATAAGTTTTCTCTATTATAAATGCTTGTGCTTTATCAGTATTAAGTTACAGTAGGGTAAGTTATATGAATCGTCCAAATTTGTAAATGAAAATTTTTGCATATCTTTACGTTTTAGAGGTTTCCGAACATTTTGGCATACCATAAAAAATTGATGTATGTATACGTGTATGTGTGCGTGTGTGCTTATGTGTGGATACAATTTTTTCAATCGAATTGAATGGTTCAAAAAGCCATTGATTTCTATTCATGGCGAGATATGTTGATTAGTTTTCGGCAAAGGCAGGTCGGATATATGAAAAAAAGTGCAAAAAGTTACAATATTGAAAAGAAAGTACTGATGGGTAGATGTGTTGGTTAGCTTTTGGCAAAGACCGGTCCAGCCGTTTTCGATATACGGAGCAAAGTGTGCAGAAATAGAAATTACGCTTTTTGAGAGAACCGAGCATCCGATTTGAATGACTCAAAAGACATCTTACTTGTAATTGCGAAATGAAGAATTTATGTAATTTTTGCGAAGGCAGATCTAGCGTTTTCGGAGTTATAGAAAAGAAAGTTAAAAAATGACATTTGGCGTTCAAGAATGATTATTGGACATACTTACATCAAATTATCAGATATTTTATAAAGATTTTGATAACATGTTCAAATTTTGTTTGCACTTCTTTGAGTTCCATATAATGTTTACTGCAGCACAGTCAGTCAGAAAAAATCTAATTTTTGCGAAGGCAGATCTAGCGTTTTCGGAGTTATAGAAAAGAAAGTTAAAAAATGACATTTGGCGTTCAAGAATGATTATTGGACATACTTACATCAAATTATCAGATATTTCATAAAGATTTTGATAACATGTTCAAATTTTGTTTGCACTTCTTTGAGTTCCATATAATGTTTACTGCAGCACAGTCAGTCAGAAAAAATCTAATTTTTGCGAAGGCAGATCTAGCGTTTTCGGAGTTATAGAAAAGAAAGTTAAAAAATGACATTTGGCGTTCAAGAATGATTATTGGACATACTTACATCAAATTATCAGATATTTTATAAAGATTTTGATAACATGTTCAAATTTTGTTTGCACTTCTTTGAGTTCCATATATAATGTTTACTGCAGCACAGTCAGTCAGAAAAAATCTAATTTTTTCAAAGTTTTCCAAAAATTTTAAATTGTTTACCCTTTTTATACATCCTGATGTCAAGTAGTACATATGTTCATTAAATTATCACATATTTAATGAAAATTTTAATAATATGTTTACACTTCGATGGATTCCATACCAAGATTTATAATGTTTACTGCAACGCAGCCAGTCAGAAAAAATCGAATTTTTTCAAAGTTTTCAAAAAAATTTCAAGCACTTGAAATTTGTTACCCGTTTTGGACAGCCTGATGTCAAGTAGTTGTTTCATACTAGAAAGCGATTTTACTAGAAAATGATTTAATCAAAAAGTCGAAAGTAAAAAATGGAATACTAAAAAAATTACAAAAAATTTAATATATTTACTAATATTATGGAAACGCTACAGAAAATTATCTTAAGTTGAAACATATATGAGAAATTTATATTCACTTCCTTACTTTAAATATGAATTTCCAGAATTTTCTCCAGTTTGTTGGTCACACCCACATTATTTATTAGTACGTAATGTTTATATGTGCATATGTTGTTTGAGAAAATCTACATATTTGCATAATATAAAGCCATCATTTACTGTGACAACATTATCGTTTCAGGCTCGTCTGCTGGTTATTTTCTTGTTTGAGTCATAATTAGCTCGTCCACAGCTGAGAAATCGGCAAAAGATACTAAAAAAATACACCATTGAGCTATATCGTACCTCGTTTGGTGTATTGTATAATTCAATATAACTTCCAACATGAATGATTATTATGTAGGTTGAAAGCTGGGATCGCCTCGAACAGATCTGTACTTGGACAGAAAGTCTTTCGGCGATAATTCGAATAAGTGGATCATTACTAACTTCCCGTAGGGTAAGTTATTGTAATCGTCCAAAAATAAAAATTGAAATTTTTTTGCATATCTTTTTGTTTTGAAGGTTTTTGAACATTTTTGCATTTCTTACAAAAAATGGATGCGAGTGTATGTAGTATATTTATCAGCACGTTTTCGAGCACACAGATCAACCGATTTGAATGGTTCAAAAAACATTCGATTCCTATTGATAGGGAGATTTGCTGATTCGTTTTTGGCAAAAGTTGGTCCAGCTGTTTTGGAGTGACGGAGCAGAGAGTGAAGAAAATAGAAATAGAGTTTTTGAGAGAACGGAGCTTCCGATTTTAATTATCCAAAAAACATTCAATTCGTAATGATGACGCTTTATCTCCATTTTTAGATATGTATATAAATGAGATATGTTTGTTTTGGGTTTTAAGGAAAGTTGGGCTTCTAAAAGTTACATTTAGAAATATTGTGTAGTTATTTATTATTATCATGGCTCCAATGGCAATTCAAATTATAAGAAAGCTATTATTTTAAATGAATGCTGAAGTCAATGCGGAAGTACGTATAAATATGAAGTAATATGAATTCAAGGAACTTGCTCTTATTCACATTGGTTTATCATGTAATCATGCAGATTTCCACCATAAGTAGGAGTGGCAAAATAATTTTACAATTTATCGAAAAACTTTTGTTATCCAATGCAAGTAGACTTAATAAAAATAGTCAGTTTTAAAATTATAAAATTTGCGATTCGAGTTTTTTTTCATAATTTGTTTCAATTTAGAGAACATTACCTTCGACAGCGAGACTACGAGCAATTGTCGTTGAATTCGAGATGGTTTTTTAATTTTTAGGCATTGTATTATTTTTTGTACATTCATCGCATCGAAGTCATTTGAAAAATTAAATAACAAATTGATTCAGGTCTAGCGGTTTCAGAGATCGCGTGAAAAAAGTAAAAAAAATCCATTTGGCGATCAAAAATGATGATTAGACATATGCACACCAAATTATCAGATATTTTATAGATTTTTTAATAATAAAAACAAATTTTGTTTACATTTTTATGGGTTCCGTATTAATGTTCATCCGTTAGTATGCGACTCGGCGCTTCGATATTTCGGCTCTACGCAGCTAACTTAGCGAGATTACTTTGAATAAAGGTTCAACATTTCCAAAAAAAATCAAAATTCTCGAAAATCTTATTTTCTCAAAGTTGAAAAAAACTTAAAACTTTTTTAAAAAAACTTCGTTTTCGAAACGGGAAGTTCCGAAAGTATTATTTTTGATTGATCAGTTTTTGGGTGCAAGCAACTGCCCAATACATTCGTAACCAGCCATATTGTATTAATGATTGAGAGACAGTTTATATACAGGATGTATTACAATATAAGGGTTTAGTTGATACTTTGATATAATGAAAGGGATCAGGTTTTATTATCGCTATCCTGTATGCAGAGTGTTAAATGTAACTATATAATAATATTAGACTAGAGTTCACCCTTATTAGGCGTTACTAGTAAAAAACAAAAGTGTTGCCCTTTATGAATAGTTTTCTTGATGTATTTTCATTCAGCACTGTAATTCCTCAAGTAATAATAGTGTGTCACTTGACAATCGGTGTGTTCTGCTTATATGGTGAACAAGAGACATAACTGGCTTCAGCTTTTTACTGATATGATATGTGCTCATGACGTATTTGTTACACACGCAATTTATCACGGATATTTAAATGTTAACAATCAATACAGTACCGAAGCAGTTGTACAGACAATATTAATACTAAACTTGTACTGTATGACATTGCGACAAGGATAATTTTAGGAAGTTTCAGCTTTCCGTGAGTATACTGTTTTATTTGCTCAAAAATATCAATCGTAACCTTGATTGATACTTCCTTATATTATCATATACAATACAATCTTATAAACTATTGTAAAATGAACAAGAAAATGTTTGTTAAAATAGGTTAAAAAATAATTTAAATTTCAGTCCATAGAAAGAACCAGTTTACGGTTTCATTTGCGGTCGCCTGGCTGAATTTTAGTCTACCTAGAGAAGCAAAATTAAAAAAGGAGGATTTGTTGATAGTAATGGCTTCCAATTTTTAGATTTTGTGGATAGTACCATATATTCTTCTGATCTATGGGTATGGGTAATAAATACCATGGGGCATATACTAAGGATCTGAAAATCTTATTTTGACTTTCTTGCATCATTAATGTTGGATTTTTATACGCATTTCTATATCTTTCTTCTCATTCTCGTTGAGATTAACATAAAATCCTTGTTTTAAAATTATAGAATTTGTTTGGATTTCTAAAATGTAACAGAAAAGTTGTGATTGTCACACAATTCTAGTTAAAATAGTTATTTGTAACTTCCTGAAGGAGAAATTTGTTTTTGTCAGTTTTTGCCAAATTTGGAAATCAGTATGTATGTGTATGTGATCTGATTCTTGAACCTTTGACAACAGCTTAACCCTCCCTCGGGCGCAGTATATCTGACGGATACAGATTATAAATATATATTATAGTGTTTTTTGTCATTTTGAACGTCAAATAGAATTTGGCTTAGTGCGTTTTTTTAACAAAATTGCTACTAGCAAAATATGCTAGGTTTAAAGACGATCTAATATGGACGAATAAGTTGTAGACATAAAATAACGAGGCTACTGAGATATGGAGATTTCGATGACATCAAATTATGGAGAAACAAGCTCAAATGTTGGCCTTGTATCTGTCAGATCGGCTGCGCCCGACGGAGGGTTAACCGATTTCAAAAATTTTAGTGTTAGGCAAAAATCAGCCATACCATTTCTTTGTAAATATAAATTAATATCTTTTTGGCTTTTAAGTTTTATTACACTTTACCTTCTAACCTTTGCCATTCGGATGCCGCAATTTCGGCGACAAAATACATATTATTTTTGAAATTCGCGGGTGGAATTTTAACCATATTGCCATGGTAAAAGTTCATGATATAATTGTACATCATAAAATATTAGAGGCTCACGAAAATTGGTTGAGTTATAATAAGACCAGTCTACAAAATAAAAAAAATCGTCTGAATTATAAGTACGACATATGTTTTTCAATGCATTTTTCACAGCTGAACACAGATTTCAAGTCGAAATTGAGGGTTCGCAAAAACGAAGAAAAATAAAAAAACGACAAACCTCCGGCCTGAAAATTTTTCTACTTTATAATTGACATTTTCTCTTTAGACGACCTGTGTAACGGTTATATAATGGTGCAAAATGTTTTAAAATAAATCTGATTTTAAAACTTGTTCTTAATTAAATATAACATGATTATATACGAGGTGTGTTCAAAAAGTACCCGGAATTACTAATAATTAAATTTCGCGGGTCTGGAGTGTCTGATTGTCAAAATTTTTTTTTTATTGTGTTGGTATACATGCCCCTAAAGTATGATGAAATTTTCAGCTATATTCACTGTTTACTTTGTCTGTGGTAGTCGCTAAGGTTCGACGTGTTTTTCTGAGCTCGGCGATTTTTACAATGGAAGAATTGAAAAGTCAAAGAATTTGTATTAAATTTTGCGTAAAAAATGAAATAAAGTGTTGCAAAGTGCAAAAATTCACCAGATATGGCTCCGTGTGACTTTTTCCTATTCCCAAAGTTGAAGAGACCCATGAAAGGACGGCGGTTTTCCTCGATTGAAGAAAATCGCTGAGAGTGCTCAAGGACATATCAAAAAGTGAATATCAAGGGTGCTTCGAAAATTGGAAAAAACGCTGGCATAAGTGTATTATATCTGGGGGGGACTACTTTGAAGGGGACCACATTAATGTAGACGAATAAATAAATATTTTTTTTAAAAAACGAAAATTCCGGGTACTTTTTGAACAGACCTCGTATATGCATATATATATATATATATATATATATATATATATATATATATAATTTAAGAATGGCATGTGTGTATACAAATCCTCACGTGACCAGCCAAAAATATTAATTTGGTTAATGTGTATGGTCGGATAATTCTGTTTTGTTAGATAACACAACTTTCGTGAGATGACCGAAAAAGATAATCGCCTATTTTTAGAGCTTGACATGAAAGCTCACTAACAATGTGATAATATAAATTCTGCGTAAAGATTAGTACACATACACAGGGATGTATTATATTTTGTATATATATGTATATATATATATATATATATATATATATATATATATATAAACGTCAACAAAATTTTGATATTTAAATACAAAGAAACGGTTCCACTGATTTTGCCATTAACTAATACTAATAAGGCTAATTTTGGGCAGTATACAACAAATAAGTGATACACAGACTCCAACAAAAATTAATAAGTGTGATTTAAAAAAAGCAAATTGTAATGATTAACATTAGAATTAGTTTACATAGAAAACATACTACACGAATACGATATACGATTTAA
Organism: Ctenocephalides felis; assembly: GCF_003426905.1. Lineage (NCBI taxonomy): Eukaryota > Metazoa > Arthropoda > Insecta > Siphonaptera > Pulicidae > Ctenocephalides > Ctenocephalides felis. The sequence goes on along the minus strand of NW_020539724.1, from coordinate 23,414,516 downwards.
AACCAAAATTTTATAACACTATTTAAAAGTAATAGTATACATATTAGTGTGAAATTATAATTCATTTCACATGTATAAAGGGACATAATTTTCATTACTAAATTAATAAATTTTATTATTAATAAATTTATTTTTATTAAAGGCCATATAATTACAAAACAAAAGTCAATCTTACTAATATGTTTGTTCAGAGTAAAACGAGACGATTTGCATTTTGAGAACAATGAATTATTTAAATGTGATCCCGATTTTCATTGAAGCGTTCATTAAATGTATCAGCCATCTGTAACAAAACTGGTTAAGGAGAAACAAAATCATCTTAAAATATATGGCTAAACATGAATATATGTTTACGGATAAAATTACCACTATGAGTTTTATTATTATTTTTCTTCATTTTATGTTTTTCTTATTTTCTAAATGTTAAAGTAATTATATTAATGAAATTGCTGCCATGCATATTGTTATCAGCTTTCTTAGTTTCTGGTTCTTGTCATTCTGTAGAAGTTAGGGATAATATATTAATATTCAAATAAAATAACAGCTAAGTTTTTATCATTATTATCCCAAGTTTTGATTTTCCTCGTTTTTTAGAAGTAGTATTATTTTGGTAAATAAATTCATTGAAATTGCATTATTAACTTCCCGTAGGGTGAATTATAGTAATCGGAAAAAAGTCGAAAATAAAAATATTTGCATATTTTTACGTTTTAAATGTTTCTGAACATTTTAGGATACCTTAGAAAAAATGGTTGTATGTGTGTGTGTGTATCTATGTTTGGATACAATTTTTCGTTCACGATTTTGGGCGCACGGATCAACATTTGAATGATTAAAAAACATTCGATTCCTATTGATGAGAAGATGTGCTGATTAGTAGCTTTCTGGCGAAGGCAGGTCTAGCCGTTTCGATGATACGGGGCAAGAAATGCCAAAAACGGTAATTCAGTTTTTGAGAGAATGGAGCGCTCGATTCGAATGATTCAAAAAACATTTTGTTTGTATTGACCAAATGAAGAAATGATTAAATTTGTAAAGGCAGGCCGAGCGGTTTTGGAGATACAGAGGAAAAAGTAAAAAAGAAATGTTATTTGGTGGTCAAAAATGATTCATAAAATTCAGGACTTTTATAAATATTTTAAAAATGAGTACTAATTTTGTTGAAATTCTTGGGTTTCGTACCAAGATTTTTAATTTTTAAAGTTTACTTGTTCGGTTCAAACAAATATCAAAATTTTTAGAATTTTTTTTCAAATTTTTCAAAAATATACAAAGTTTTATTAATCATTGATCAATATTTATTGATTACTGATTTTTCTTCTTCGAATATTTAATTCTGATATGTTAAGTTCTAGCTATTTACCTTAAGTCACGATGCCATGCACCACTAGTTTGATTAATTTCATTTTGCTTGTTTACTAAATTTTGTTAGATGGCCTTGCATGTAATCAGGTTCTCCTAATCGATTGATATATTTTTACCAGTTTCCGAGTAATCGAAAATACGTAATAATTTTATCTAATGTATTTGTCTTTTAATAAATCCGTCTAATTAATAACTGTTTTGTAAAATGACGTAATCGTATTAATGTCTTTTTGTTTTTACATTTGATAGCAGTATTGCTGAAAATTGCATTAAAATTAAAAAAATAATAAGTAAAGTATATTCTTTACTAACTAATTTAATTCTAAAAATCTATTATGAAATATCAACATTATTATTATAAATATAATATACAAATTTTTATACATATTTATATCTACAGCTACATTCAATATGCTGAATATTATTTTTAGTTAACTTCAGTAATACCCAAAAAATTGAAAATGAATTTTTTGCATATCTTTACGTTTCAGAGGTTTCTGAACATTTTGGCATACCTTAGAAAAAATGGATACATGTATGTGTGTGCGGATACAAATTTTTGTCGACGATTTTGGGAACACCGATCAACCGATTTGAATAATTCAAAAAACATTTTACTCGTCTTGGCAGAATGAATATAATTATATTTTTGAGGAGGCAGATCCACCAATTTTGGAAATCCAATAAAAAAAAGTTAAAGAAATGGCATTTAGCGGTTATTAGAAATTTTGTTTATATTTCTACGTGTTCCGTATCAAGATTCATAATGTTTAGACAAGCTTCAATATTTCATCCTTAAAACTTTTACGCAGCACGATCGCTTTGAAAAAATTCAAAAATTTCAAAATTTTATGCCCAGCAATTTGCCTTCAGGCACGATGCCATATACCACTAGTTTGTGTCTAAATATTTTTTATACAAACTTTATTTTATATATTTGTCTTCTAATTAGAATTAGAATTATCAGCATTCGCCCAATATATCAACACACTCTACAAACATAACCTATTACTCATTCATTTGTCTAATTTATGGAAATGCCATTTTTAGACGTATGACTAACGGTTGCAAACAAATAACGTTTTAAATATTATATAGTTATTTAAATATTATCAACTACAGTAGTAGAGGCCACCAATTAACAGATCGATGTATTGGATGGCAATTTAAGTTTAAATGATACATATTTATTTATTTGTTTATATCATATTTTATATACACAGTTCTTTTTATACAGTAACTTAAGACAACTTAATTGTATCCTAATATTGTTTAGACATACATACAAAGGGTAAGGTTGCTCAAATAGTACCACTGTCTAAGTCGCATTTTGGATATATTTTGTCTGATAATTTAAAATTACATTATTTGGTATAGTTAAATAGAACAATTTAGTTGACTAAACAAACATTTACAATTAGAAGACAGTTTGACTTTGTGAAAAAAAAAATGATGAAGTAAAAAGATTATGAAGATTCTACTAATATTTTGAACTTAAGTTGTAAGACTATTAGGGCAATAATATAAAATGGATATTTTCACAGCTTAAATTGTGCCTATGCAAAATTAAAGAACGTTTTAGCGATTTTCTCAAGTTTTGCTTAATTTGAAAAACACCATTTTTTATTTATTTATGCAAACAGCGATCAGAACTTAAGGGTCCTATGAGCTGTTTTGATGAATTTCTTATAAACTACGTTTGTTTTTTATTATAGATGGCAACCCAAACAGTTGTCTTATCTCTGTGATAAATTTTATTATTACAATTATTGTAATAGTGATGACTTTTAATTGCAATCTATATTTTCAAGTGAAGACCGTTGTCACTACTGCTTGACAACAGGCTCCTGAAAGCAGAATCGAACCCGGGACTCCTGATCCAGGTCCAGCCGTTTTAGCCACTAACCAAAACACCATTTGCCAAAAATCGATATGTGTGTCTATGGATGTACGTAGTATGTATGTATGGATGGATACAATTTTTTGTCGACGTTTCTGGAAGCATCGGTTAACGGATTTGACTTTCGAAGCATTCAAAGCATTTGATTCCTATTAATTAATGAGACGTGCTGATAAGTTTTTGGCAAAAGTTGGTAGACTTTCGTATATACGAAAAAACGGAAAATACAAATCGAATTTTTGAGAGTAATAGTAATAATAACATTCAGTTTGAAATGGTGTGTAGAAGTGATTAGTTTTTAGCAAAGAGAGGTTGAGCCGTGTTGGAGATACTGAGCTAAATGTGCAAAAAATGGCAATTTTTGCAAGAACGAAGCATCCGATTTGAATGATTCATAAAACCTTTTGCTTGTATTGACGAAACGATCATGTTTGAAGAAAGCAAAACAATTTTTGAAGTAAAATTTCTTTAGGCGCGACTAGGGTGCTAATCTGTGAGAATGCAACGGAAATAGCATTAAGCCCGAACTGTACGTCATTCGCTTTCGATGAAATCATTTCTATATGGGTCGATTGTGATTAATCGTCGTGTCGCGTGAATAGAGATCTGTCGTTGTATGTGTACCGGCATCAACGTTGTATGTAAACCAATATCGACAAGGAAAACAGCATAGATAATTAAACATTTTAAGGTTACATGGTAGTACAAATCTTGATTTAATAAAAAATGCCTGAATCAAAAGAATATTTAATTTTTTATAATTATTTTGTTTTTATTGAAATAATTTCTATAAATCTTTGAAGTTATTAAAATGGGAAATATTTTTTAGGCAAGACAGATATTACAGCTGCTCAAAGAATGAAATTATATCGCGAGCGAAAAAGTAAAAAAAAATACAAGCAGTCAATGAATGTATGTTAATTTTAATTACATGACAATTCTTCAAACACAATTATCACATGATGAGTGAAATCGTGAAAACAATATTTCTTTAGGCGTTGTTTAATATAATCCACTGTGTAAACGAATATAATAGAATTTATTGTTCAGCAATTACTTCATTTCTCTAATGAAAATCCAAGTCGTAAATGCTAGTTATAATGGCAAGCCTATCATGTCGTATTTGAAGTTTGACTTTAATTACATTACTGTTTTCAAATATTATAAATATTTTTATAAATTTTTATAAAAAAATTTATAAATACACGATGCCATACACCACTAGTTTAAGTGTGTAATAGTATATATAGGTAGTGAAACCACGAAGACATAATTAGGGTAATCAACGCCTTAACAATACCTATTTCAATGAATAAAGTTAGTTATTGTGAATTATCATGAACTAAATTTTACAAAGGTTTTCTTTTAATTTAATTGCACTAAATATTATAGCATTCTTTACTTAGGCGGAACGATTTGAGCAACTTTACTTACTTGCCAAAGTGCTAATTTTTATTGCAATATTTCACTAGTATTGATTTATATTTATATAAACATATGGGACTAATTTATATTCATGCAAAAATTCAAATTAGAGCTTGTACATTAACATGTGTGTATGTATAAAATAAATTCAATTGATATCGTGCCGTAGAAGGAAGGGAAATGCTAAATAGAGCGTAGGCATAAGTTGCTCGGAACCGATGGACTATTAAAAATTAGAAACATCACATACTCTATAAGCGTTTATGCATTGTTAGGTGAATAGGCTATTAAGCATATATTAACTATATCGATATGCATACCATAGAGAACGTTCTCTATCTCAATAATAATGAGACATGCCCATGGTGTATCAAACTAATGGGGCATTACCTGGGTAAATTGCAAAAACTTCATTTTTATAGAAATTTATATATTGGGGGAAATATATAACACATTCAATGTATGTTTTGCTGTCGATTTTAGAAAACATTTATAACTAAATATAATAGAGAAGAGACTGGATACTGTTTTGCCACTTTTTTGATCAGCGATAATTTTGTTAATTTGCTATAACTAGCAAATGGAATAAAGTAAATTCAATGGTAATTTGAATATTTGTCTATATGGAAATACTTAAATACAATAGATTAGTCATAAATCAAATCAGAGTAAAAAGTGTAACAACCATCCTGGGGGCATTTGGACAGAAGAAAACTTATGGACGAATTCTATGTATTACAAAATAGCTATGTAATGTTCTTATGTTAAGTATAAAAAAGCTGTGGTATTTAGAAACACTGCTAAAATCTATGTGTGTGGTATTTATTTGAGCTAACTTTCAGATGGCACAAATGTCAAAATACAACATTAGTAATAATGAGTTTGTGATATTTTAAGTGCAGCAATTTGTTGCACCAAAAAGTAAATTGTAATGAAGTCCAACTAAAATTATATTTTAACATTTGGGCCATTTAGAGGTTAGGTTTTAGCAATTACATTGTTAAAAAACAATAGCTATATACAGTTTTGTGACTACCAACCCATGGAAGTAGGGTAGACTTTTTTTATTTGGGATAATTTTGTAAGTTTGCCAGTTAGTTGAAAAAAAGTTAATTAAATTGCAATTTAAAAATTTGTCTTTGCAAAAATAGTGAAACACTGTCCAAATGTGATGGCCACAATCACAGGACGGTTGTGACAGGCATTTAAAAGACAATAGATAACCAATTTAAAAACATTTTGCAATTTTTGGAAAAATTGAACAGAAACTGCATGTTCCTTGGTACTTTATGCATTTTACCCTACCTCTACTTTTAGAATACGAGCTAAAACAAACGAGTAAAATTTTTTCATTTTTTTAAATTTTCCTCTTCATTTCTCTTGTTTATTTCGTTTTAGTTAAGTTAGATTTTTTATCTGTTTAATCTTTATCAGAAAACGACAAGAAAACATGTCACAACCCACAAAATTTGTGACAACTGTACCCAACGCACACTTTTGAAAACAACTTTTCTTTATAACTGAAGAATATTAGCTATACATAAACTAATTGCTGGTAATTAATTACTAATGTTCAACTTACACCAAAATAACAAACATTGAAACAGTTATTATTAAAAGAAATTGAACAAAGTGATTAAATATTGTGATCAAATGTTAATGTAAGTCGCTGACTTAATGCAGTATTGGAATCTTGTTCGAACAAACATACTTCATCTTTTTCCCTTTAGACCCTGCGTCAAAATCAGTATAGTTAGCTATTATGACGACTGCCAGCTTCCTCTAAATATAGCTTTCCGAAAAAGAAATTTGGTTTTTGGCAAAAAAAATCCGATTTGTTAATATATATTTTTTTAACGTTTCAAGTCATTTTGAATCGTTTGAAAAGACGACAATTGGAAATTATTGTATAGTCAAATGTGAGGCAAAATTCGAATTTTCGTTGACGTTTTCTTATAAACAGCGGCAACGATTCCGTCAGAGTTTGAAGTATGTAATTTTTTTTTTATTTATTGTTTGACCAGCAATCAGAACTCTCATATGTTCTATAAGCTGTTAATTAAGGACTTATGATTACCATTCTCTTATGTGTGGGATTTTTTGATATTAGCTCTTACGTCTAATAGTTAACATATGATTGGATGTTGCAGCTATGTCCACGAAGGACGATTTCCACTTAGAATTATATTGTCATCTATAACCCCAAGTCGAAATTTGACATCAAAGCTCCACTCGGATTCACTCCGAGGGAGGAGTTGTATCGGAGTGATAACTCCGTAGTGAGTTACCCATCTTTAATGTAGATAAACTTCTATAATAAATTTATAGTTGAACTAAATCTCAAACCTTATTGATTAATTGATTATATACCATTTAAGAAAGTTTTTGCAACTTCACTTAATATGCCACTTACTTCTAGTCATATATCCAGTTGTCTTCAAACTTTTCGTTATATTATGTGTAGTGGTTGACACCATAAATCGAAGGTTTTCACCAGAAGATACTTGAAGGTAGCGATAACAGGTTAATAAATTTTTTGGTGCTGACCATATTTAATTGTAAAAATGATTGATTACCATATGTTCATGAATGTTTTATTGTTACGCAATGTTATATGAACTTGTTAACTTTCAGATTAACTAACCTTAAAATTTGAAAGCACATCAATATACTACTTTCTATATTTAAACATGATCCATGTTTAAATGTACTTTTGATTTACTTTGTAATTATATACTTAGGGCAATCCCTTTGCTAGTGATTAGAACGATGGACTTCGAATCACAAATTTCAGTTTTGATATCCGCCTTAAACAGCTTGATGTCAAACAGTATTGACATTGATTTTCATTTAAAATTAGTTATACAGAAATTTCAATTGCATCACATAGGGATAGGACAACCGCTTCGGTTGCCATCTTTAAAAAACCATGTGGTTTAAACGAAAAAATCAGTACAACAATTCAACATTTAAATGTTTTCAAATTTTGTAATTATTTTTTTTTGTGCCTTTTTCCAAACCACCAGAATATTTAGATTTTCAGGATACAAAGTCTTACATTATAAAATTTAAATCGTTGAATATAACGGTTATTTGAATTTCAAATCTTTTTATTTTAAGTAGTTATATTGACTTTATTATGCCAAAAATTTCATTGACAACTGATACAAATTGATTGATACAAATATAAATGCTTATAATAATTACATTAATATAATTTAAAAATTCTATTGTGTCACTTTAAAAATCGAGAATCAAAATAATTTTTTGACTTTATTGTTTTTGAGACACAAAATATTTGTATACATTTGTATACAATACTCAATTCATTTAATCTATCAATATAAAGATTTTTGCCTATTTTTTCATTTTTTTAATGTGGGATTAAGCAAAACATGAATGTTTCAAATAGCATGGTCTAAGAAAGGTCAGTTGAAGATTAAGCAAAAGTATTGACATTAATTTATTTTTATACACAAATAAAATATTGCATAAATCTAAAGTTTATAAATAAACAAATTCGTTTTTTTTTATACAGCAACCAGTTTTTTAATCATATACTATATTTCAAGTTTGGCTGCTCTCTTCTTCTCGCTCTCATTAAAAATTGTTTATAAAGTGATTTTAACTAATTATAACTAAAATGATTATTTTTAATATAAAATATCAAATATATTCATTATATTGTACACTATTTACTATAATTGAATTCAAATCCAATCTTCTTTCTTCCTTACATATGCCTATTAATTATGTCGATTGATTTTCTATTCGCTAATTGCTGATACGCTCGATTAATTAATTGATTGAAAAGAACCGCGACGGCGTGCCTATATGGATTAGTTTAATTAGATTCATAATTAATGGTAATTAGCACCGGTTCAGATGTTTCTGAATAATTATAATTGTCACGTATCCAAAGCATAATTTATATTAATCGACCAGATTAATTATAGATTAAACTAGTTGAAAGTGGCATTTTGTCTTCAGACAAGTTGCTTGAATCTACAATAATTGACTCAATCAACCGAAATTTATATTTAGATATTTAAATAAAAATATCATATGCTCATTTCGAAAATAAAGTTTTTTTAATCAATTTATATAATTCAACCAATTTCCACAAGACTGTTTAGTAGTTAAATTTTATAAAAACGTCAAAAAATTTTTTTTAAGGAACTTAATAAATTATTTTGTGAAATATTAAGCATCTGCTCTAAGAAAATACTGGCACGATTGGATATATCATGTAGGTAGTCCTTGATATAATTTAATGATTTAAATGAATTGTAACATTTTTTTAATCTAGAGGAGTTTTGTAGGGTGCTCATTATATTTTTTAATAATTTCAAACCTATTTCTAATAGCTTGTCCGATTTTTCGCAAAACTAATCGCGGCTTTTCCTTATCGAACTTATTCCAATGGCTTTTGATTTGTTGAAATTGAAATTTTGACTTATCACATCACAGAAGCAATCTTTGATACAAATTTTGACTATCATAATAAACTTTGATGAATTTTTAAAATGAAACTACTTATCGTAGAGCCGTAATATTTTAGTATGTTCCTTAGAACTTAGAGTTACATGTTCAATTTTGGCGCCAAACGATTCAGAATGAAGAGAAAATATAAAGTAAGCCAACCGGATTTTCTGACAGAAACAAACTTTATTATGGGGAACTTAAAAAAAAATATCAAAATCTTTATTACGATGATTTTCAAGTTCCATTTTCGAATTTTTTGTCAAACGATTCAGAATGACTTGAAACGTCGAAAAAATATAAAATTAGCAGTTTGAATTTTCTGTCAAACAAACTTATACTATTTAAAAAAAGAGTGCGCGTAAGGATCACACGCGATTGAAGTAAAACTTATTTGCTACTGTACAAGTAACAATTTTAAGTTAAGTAAAAATAAATACATTATATAACAATTTTGAATAGTGTTTATTAGTAATATGGTAACATTCGTGATGTACACATTTAATAGTGTCAACCATCATATACATTTATATAATGATAAATTATAAATTATATATTTATAATAGCATTAAAATATGTATAACATTTAGAAACAATAATGTAAATAAAGCCATACTTTAAATATGACATAATCGGTTTGTCATTGTAATTAGCATTTAAAACGAACCTTCATTAGAGAAATAAAGTAATTGCTAATTTATATATTCTACAGTATTTGTTCATACAGTGGATTATGTTAAACAACGCCAAAATAAAATTGTTTTCACAACTTCACTCATCGTGTAATTGTGTTTGAAGAACTCCATGTAATTAAAATTAACATACATTCATTGACTGTTTGTATTTTTTTACTTTTTCCCTGGCGATATATTACCATTCTTTAAACAAATGTAATATCTGTCTTGCCTAAAAATATTTTCCATTTTAATAACTTCATAGATTTATAGAAACTACGAATAATATAGAAATTAGTGGGGTGCATGGCATCGTGCCTTAAGGCAAATTGCTGGAACTTCCCGTACCGTAATTAAAAATTTGGTACTAACCCAGAAACTTCTACACAAAATGTACTCATTATTAAAAATTTTATAAAATACCTGGAAATTTGATGTAAATATGTCCAATAAACAGTTTTGATCGCCAAATGACATTTTTTTTAACTTATTTTTAATGAGAGTTCATAACCGCTAGATCTGCCTTTCCAAAAATTCGATCAGTTCTTCATCTTGTCAATACAAGTAAAGTGTTTTTTTGAATTACTAAATCGGACGCTCCGTTCTCTCAAAAACTGAGTTACCGTTTTTGCACTTTTTGACCTGTATCTTCGATACGGCTAGACCTGCCTATGCCAAAAACTAATCAGCACGTCTCCTTATCAATAGGAATCGAATGTGTTTTGAATATTTGAAATCGGTTAAACCGTGTTCCCAAAATCGTCGACGAAAATTTGTATCCGCACACACACACCATATTTCCATTTTTTCTAATGTATGCCAAAATATTCAGAAATATTTGAAACGTAAAGATATTTAGAAAATTTCATTTTCGATTATTTTGCGATTACTATTACTTACGGGATGTTAATTATAAAATAAGCAAACCGGATTTTTTTACAAAAACAAACTATTATGGAAAATAAAAATATATATATCAATATTTTTATTTCGATATAAGGTTCTTCAAATTCAATGTTCCAATTTTTTTGTCAAACGATTCAGAATGACTTGAAACGTCGCAAAAATATGAAATTAGCTACGGGAAATTTAAAACAGAAAATTTGCGAAAAATTTTATTATAATTTGGATTAAAACAAATTCCAAAGTTTGTCTTGTTTCAGACCATAAGTTTCCCATGGAGCATCTCCTCATAATAATATCTAAAAACCAAATTTGCACGTGTTTAAATATTTACCCATATAATCCACAAACATGGTCTCGGACACCTGTTTACTGACATTTTTTACATATTTTTTGCAGTCTCCAAATTACATATGTCCACGCATAGTTGGCATGTTTCTCATACTAATTAAGAAACGATATTTCGAATAGTTTCTTCTTTCAACAGTCTACTAATTTAATGTAATTGAATGTGGTCATCGACAAGACATTAATTTTAATTAATACATGGTCAATTTAGATAGACTTCTTTGAAAAGTGCGGTTTGATGTCTTATTTAATGTAACTAGTTTGTAATACGGATCTTGATATCTTTGTTTTGAAGAGGTGTTCTGGAATTCGGTAATGGGTTTCTATAGTGTAGTCGTAAAACGATTAATTGTTAGAGCATAATATGTTATATAATATAACAGTTATATTTTATTGTCTAGCTAAATTGTAAGTTCAGTCATTAATGCTTCGAAACGATAATTACATTTAATGTTGATTGGTTTACTTATAAGGTCAGTACGGAGCAGATGGTACTCCGATACTGATACTACTTTTTTATCAGCTCGGAAGCTAAAGACACTATTGGATCAAGTTGCAGTGATATCAAAATCTATCAAAAATAGATCTAATTTTTTATCAATAGTTTCAAATCAAGTTCATCAACTATTTTTCACAAAAACCAGTGTGAACACAATTTCGTAAATTGTGTCTTTCGTAAATCAGAATTGTATTTTGATTATAATTTACCCGATTACCTTATACGGTCTTATCGATTTTTTTAAGGCGAATAGTTTTTTAGAATAGTATTTTCTAAAGTTCTTCTACAACTTCTGGTCTTGTCATGTTCTAGTGGTAAGAGTTATGCCTTGAAATCACATGATTCTCGATCAGCCTGATATCAAGCCGTAGTGATATCCGTGATAAACAAGTTGATAGGTAAATTGGTAGACAAATTGTTGTACCGGAAAATTGTTGAACAGGTAAATTGGTGGTTAGCTAAATTGGTAGACTGATAAACAGGTTGACAGGTATACTGGTAGACAGGTAAATTAGTGGACTGGTAAATTGGTGGACTGGTGAACTGGTTGACTGACAAACAGGTTGAGAGGTAAATTGAGAGTAAGACGGATAGTATTCTAGACAAGTAGGCTGGAATATAAGAAAACTGGTAGACTAAATGTAAATGTATATATTTTTCTTCAACTTTTTATTTGAAACTAAAACACGGCGAGGCGTGAACGGGTACAGCTATTAGTTATATATAAAATATGACTTAGGTCAACTGTTGGGTTGCCTTCCATAGAAAAACATTGTCTAGGAGAAAGCTCAGTACAACAGTCCATAACTGTTAAATTCTTAAATTATTTGCAAGTCATAACACACTAAATATTTTATTAAAGTTCATTTAAATTTAAGCCAATTTTCTGTTTCAAATAAAATAATCTAAAGATATGAAATTAAAAGGTTCAAAGAGTATTGCTAAAATTTTATTTGCATGCACTAATAAAATATTGCATAAAATTAAATATAATAAATAAACAAATTCGGGTGTTTTTATACAGCAACGTCTAACCATCAGTTTATCAAATATAGATGATATTTTAAGTTTGACTGCTATCTTCTTCTACAACTCATAAAAAATTGTTCAAAACATGATTTTAATTTGGCTTGTTGTGACTCAGTGGTAAAAGCTTTGGTTCCAGATTCCATAACCACCTCAACTTACCTGATATCATGCAATTTTTCCTATCTATTTTTACTTGATTCTATTACTCTATCCAAGAGAAAAATATCTCAAACTGTTAGGTTGCCTTCTAAAAAAGACTTTATGAGAAAAGTCATCAACAAGTCCATAAATCTTGAGCTGTAAAATAAAATAAAATAAAAATAAAAGTTTCTCCATTTAATCAACATTAAATTGACCAGCATTATGGACAATTACCACATCCACTTGCCAATTCAAGTATTTGAAGTTTGTTTTACTACTAAATTCGAAATTGTAGGGTCTATAGGGGTCAATAGATAAACTGAATTGATCCGAATTGTTAAAATAATTATATTTTAGGTGACAATTTCATGTTAAGTGCTCATTTGTTGGTTCAACCATGTATTCTAAACTTTTATTGATGCTACTTTAATTGATGACTTTCTTAAAACTTTCATATGTTAGCACAAACTCTGAAATATGTTAAAAACCAATCCTAAATGGAAAGTTTGAAATAATTTGTTTGTGATAAGTTTTGAATAAAAAAGTGTGTTCAATATTTTGTACAAAATTGGGCATTATTTATGAAATTTGGAGAAAGGATATATATTTGTCAAATATTCACTTTGTATTGAATGCTTATTTTAGCGTTGTTTTCTCTGTACTCATATGATCCATTTCCAAGTCAGAGAGTCTTATTAAGTATAACATATCATATTTTATCAGCAACATATGCGAAAGTTTAAAAATGTTACCATATGTTGAGTAACATATTACATATGGACTTTGCCAAAGGATGTAAATTAGACAGGGCTAATCAAATTCTTTTTAAATTCTAATTCAACAATCAGATTATTTCTACTAAGTCATCTATCTTCTAATCATATTACAATTCTATGATTACATAAGATTGCTCCATTATTCTAATTCTTACAAATGACATAATCTATTGTGACTCCTTGAGTAATAAGTCACTGTGTCAAATTATTTTAATAATCAAATATTTGATTTTGTGTTTATTCATGCATACATGTACAATTTCGTTAGTTTATTATATATAATTATAATTGTATTAATGTTCATATGGATGTAAGTCAGCCGACCGAAAAATTATTCTGAGCAATATGACAATTGCCCGGGGCTGCCGCAACTATTTAACATCGGATACTTATTATATATATATATATATATATATATATATATAAGGTAAGGCGGGGCACAAAGGTTCAATTTGACTTTAATTGATTATACTGTTTACTTTAGAATAACAAACGAACTACATCACAACATATAACAAAAATCAAACAAACAACTATTAAACTATATACAATAGAATCTTCAGTTAATTTTTAATTCTAGAAATGTGTCTTTTTCTGTTTTTCTTAAATTTATCATCTGTCCTATTTTACCTCATAAACGGGGTAACATGAGACAGCCATGGGCAGCAGATCCAATATTTTTATTCCAAATTTAAAGGGATTTTACGAAATAATATCTACAATATTCAGTCAATGCAGAATATAAATTTGATGGGCACATTTTTTGCATAGGATACACCGTATACAACTTGATCTTATATTTCGACACAAATATTCATTAGCAAAGTTGGAATATTTATTAATTAAATTTAGTTCTTTTAAAATTGCATTTTTTAACATAACTTATTTTTCATTTACTATTTTCTTTTTGTTATACCTTTGCCAGGAAAAAATTTCAGTTGGTTCTTTTTACCCCACACATATGCAAGCTTTTATAGATGTTATATAACAATACTGTTTGATCGAACTTAAAATTAACAATACATATTATTGTACAATTATATGACGTTTACTTAAATATTATATTAAGGTCTAGTCTAGTAAACTAAACAACAGTGCTCACTACCAAAAAACTAAGAACGAGAAAAAATTATGTTGCTATAGATTTTCAAACATTATTTCCCGATAACAGCGTCGTAAGAATCAGGAGAAAGACTGGTCATACATATTTTTTCCTATACTTTCAAATATTTTTGTTAAAAAAATTAACTTCACTTGTTTTTGAGATATTGGTGATAAATTTTCAATGATCCTAAAGAAGGAAATCTCCCATATACATGAACGCTGAAAATATTTGAATCAATAAGTAAATGAATATTTTTTTGAAAAAAGAATTGAAGTAGCTTAATTCAGAAAAATAAAATCACAAATAAATTACTGCATGATAAATGATTTTCTTGTATTCAATGCGCAAGGTCAAATATTCAGCGTCCGCAACCTTTTGCTCTTGAATACCCACATTAAAAATTTTTTTTTAAATATTATTTGTATTGAATATTTTTCACTTCAATCATTATTAATATAATGTAATATAAGTTATTTCCATGCAAAAAAATGAAAAAAAAGCGTGGGCAAAGTTTCAAATTTTTTTGTTAATTATGAAGAATTAATTAATTTGTGGTCAAAAATAGACCCAATCTCACGTTATTATGCAGTTTGCATTAACTGATAATAAATAATTACAAAATATTAACACGAACTTCAATAAATTAACTGACACCACATCTATAACTATAGCTGTAATCCACTGGGAGGAAATGAATATGCGGTTGAATAGTCAAGTCCGTCGAATTATTTTATCAACAACTCAGAGTTCAACCTATTGTTAATTTATATTGAAAGTATTACTGATTATTCGTCTCAATGGTACAAGACAAACGTGAGCGAGCAAAAACCCAATTTCGCTATCTTCCTACACTACGACCACATGCCGGCCGGCATGCTATGCAAATTGGAAGTTAATTAAGTAAATGAATGCATAAACGATTTCTTGTTTTTAGATCTGAACAACTTTTACACAGATTTCCGACTGTGTCACAGTGTCGACCTTGTTTGGCTCGATCTTTTTATTATATTTTTATGACGTTGTTTTTTAATCCACCGAATTGGAATATTTATAAAAATAATTCATTCTAATCATTAATTCATTCTTTGAATGAAAATTCTATTTCAGAAGTTAAAGACGTAGGAAAATGGATTGCAAACCAAAAGTAAAAGTAATTGCTTTTTATCTGCATGTTTATATGCTTTTTTCAGACTGATAATACAATTAATAAAGCATTAGTTTAAATAATTGGTTTTATACCTAAAAAATACATCTTATATTTTAACAGAAAATGAATATGAAGTTTATAAACAACTAATTGCATTATATATTAATATGGAACATTGAATGAGCATACATACTACCCTAAGGTATTTTACTCCAATACATAGATAATTTATAATATGGTATACCTAATTAAAATATATAGTACAGTGTTCAAATTAATAGTGACACAACAAGAAAAAAGATCAATTTTTTTTTAAATCACAAAATCATAATTTTTATTATTAATGTGTTCCATCATTTGCAGAAAAAGTAATGAGAAAAGTTTCATAAGTAGTCTTATAGATTGCAAAACACATCAACTACATTTAAGTATATTACGAATTAATTCGATTTAATACTCTTAGTTTGTATTATAAAATTATATATAATAAAGAAATTTTCATATCAATCAAAACAATAAAAATGTGAGTTAAGTATATATTATAATTTACTAAAGATATTTTTGATTGGCAATATGTTACCAAAAAATTGCCCTCACCGGGCATTGCTGTATCCAGTAAAAAAAGTCGTCAGTATTAAAGTGATTCTAATAATGAATTTAACAGAAAAGGATAGGTCAACCGATGGGTTGCCTTCAGAAGCCACATTATTTAAGAAGCCCTCAGAACACACTTATAGGATCATTAAGTTCTGGTTGCTGTAAATAACATATAAATAATTTTATTTTTAATTTTCAACTTTAATAATTTTCATATATGTATCTTTATTAGACACTTATAATTATGTTATTTTAATCGGCAATAAATATATGCAAAGAATTAGACAATTATCAGAAGAAGATTCGTAAGGTTATTCCTACTTCTATTTTTCCTTCTATAGTACAACTGGAATACATAAATCAGTTTTTATATAAAAGTTTTGGTATCAGTGTTTGGTATTCGATAATTGAGCATGTTGCCGTTAAGCCCAAGCCCCCATTATATATATATATATATATATATATATATATAATATTTAATATGATATTAAATAAATTTCTCAATATATATCATAGAATTCACATTATTTAGAAGCTTCAATTAACATATTATTTAATTAATTAGAGGTGCTCGCACATAGTATAAACAAATCAATTTGATTGTAAAAACATTGTTTTATAATTTATTTTTTATAAAAAATTATTTATTTTTTATAAAAACTATAACCAAGAAAAATAAAAAGATAAACTTTATGCGGTTAGAAGTAAATAATTCAAAAATCGCGCCTTTAGGATAATCGCCAAATTCACGCCAAATTTATATAACCAACTTCCGACTAGTAGTCTATTATTGAAATATGTTGCACAAATGACAGAACAAACAAACATGGAGTCGTAACATTATACCTATTTTGTGATATTCATTCTTTTATCCATTTGACAAGTTTTATATGTGTTATTATATTTAATTAAAGTGAAGTAGTGATCTAACGTGCAACGTGTGCATATACCATTGGTTGAGAATTAAATAATGGTAAGATCAACAAATGTATAAATTGTATATGAATTTACTCTTAGTGGCGCCATTACCCCAAATTTTGTAAGGTGCTGGAAATAACTCTTATGCAGTATTTGCTCGCACATTCAATTTATCTCAAATGAAGGAAGGAAGCAAATCTCCATTTCCTAATTTTATGTTTTCTCGACGATTCAAGACATTATGAATTGTTGGCACTAAATGTTTATGATGTATGTGTGCGAATTTGTTTTGATTAGTTTTGCAAGACAGTCGACCGAACCTTTTCTTAATAATTAGCAGTTAATTGCAACATTTTTTGTTCACATTTTAGCCAAAAATATATACCCTTGTGGATTTACCATAACCACGTGGACTAAAATAATCAATTTTTTATCTTCCCGAAGGAGGCGTTTATGTTTTCGTTTCGTCGATAGATACATTCTGCGACATACTAAAATATTATGGCTCAACGGCAAGTAGTTTAGTTTTAAAAATTCATCTAAGTTTAACAAAATATTATGGTCAAAATTTGTGCCCAAAGTTGCTTTTGTGATTTGAAAACTGAAATATCGTCAATTCATTAAAATTTGGAATAATAAGCTACCCTATATAGCAATATATTCAATATAATTACAGAAAATTTAAAATTAAAATTTAAATTAATTTGAGAGAATTGGAAATTGCAATGATTAGATTTTTGAAATAAACAGTTGAAAATTTAATCTAAATATTTAAATCTCAATTTTGGATGATCAAGTCAATAATTACACATTTTGAGAAGTTCATAATCTTCCTCAAGGCAAAATGACACTTAATTTTGAAAACTTTTTTATTTTTGAATATCGAAAATAGTTCGGATTTTAATTTTAATTGTGGCTAAAATGCTAAAGCTCACTAATATACTTCAAATGAATAATTTTAACTTCGCAATTCAGTTTATATAATTCTTATAAATCCATATATAAGTTACAGTACTCCAATATTTCAGCACGGAAAACTCCAGCAATTTGCCCTAAGGCACGATCCCATACACCACTAGTTAGTTTGTTTTTTTTTTAATAAAACTTAAGGTACAAAAATTGTATTTTTTACGAGAGGACTTTGTTCCTGTCAATATAAAGTAAAATATCGGAAAAAGTCTACTATTTATATTAAACAGTAATACCAGTAGTACATAGAACTCACTTCAAAAATATTTTTTTAAATCTATGATGCATTCATGATGACTCGTGGTTTCCAATCTGTGGGGCGCGCCTTCTGCTAAAACCAAACATTAATGAAAAACTAATATTTTTTTAATATATATTATTTACAGAATATTGCATATTAATTAAATTGTAATATCAGTTTAGTATTTGTAATATATTTGAAATTAAATTGTTAACAACATTGAGGAGGGCGCAACATTTTTTTATAAGAATGAGGAGGGCGTGGTGCAAAAAGGTGACCAGTGAGTTAGGCTTGTCACGGACTTTTTATTAAAAAATTAGAGGTTTTGATTTTTTGAAATCGATAAAATACTCTGTGCCAGAAAGTGACAATCAGATAAATACATTTTTAATATTGCACGAGTAATGAAAAATTATGAAAATCATCCTGGATGAGTTTCTAATATCCATTAATCTAAAATTGAATTCTTGCTTTCTATGGCATTTTGGTAAGCATTATTTTTTCATAACGGTGGTCTCGTATCTTTGTTTGTTTACGGGAATACCGATGTGATTTATTTCATTGAAATGTCCAATTCTGATGCTGTTATACACTGTTGATTTCTTCATTTAACTCTTCAAATAAGATTCTCACAAGAACCGACTAGGAGAACAGTTATACCACACACAAACAACTAGTATGCCTGGTTCACATTGATGGAATCATTTTACCTGTATCACATAAATTGTGGCTTATGGTATTGTATTTTAAAACATAACTTATCGTTATATAAAATATACTAGATAAGCTAGTGATGTATGTCATCGTCCAGGTTGTACTATGAGCTTTCTATTCTAAAGGCCAATATTAGAGGAAGAAAATTGAACGAATTAAAATTGATACCAATAAAAAACACCAAATATCCTACTATTAGAAGTAAATAATAGTAATATGAACTATGTATAAATTGTACATGGAATTACTTTTAGTAATAGTGCCAGGTTACCACAATTTGTATGAAGTGCTGGAGGTAACTATTTTGTTTGTTTTTAATTTTTATTTTAAATTAGGATATGTATTTTTTATAATTTCTATATAGTTGAACTTTTTATTAAAAATAGTATGAATATTAAAATAATTGTCTTGAAAATATTGAAACAACTCACTTAAGCAATTATTTAATTTTCATTGTGCTACGATCGATCGAACCATTTATTTAGAATTATCAGAAAAGTTTATATTTCATTGCATTATTATTATTAGTTTAAAGTTTTTATTATTCAAGTTTTCTCCAAAAATTGCTTCTTACTTTTGCGCGGCAATTAACCAAGCTGTTTTCTTTGGATTTAGCTGAATAACAATAAAAAAAAATTGCAAAAAACTGAACTGATTTTCGCAATATTTCTTATATTCGTTCTAATGATATCAATTGGCTTTGATCGTGATGATAAATTTTTGGCGTATAATAAAAAAAGAGTGCACGTAAGGTTCACACGCGATTGAAGTAAAACTTATTTGCTACTGTACAAGGTGGCATTTAAGTAAAAATAAATACATCATATAACAATTTTGAATAATTTTATTAATACGGTAATACTCGTGATATGATGCACATTTATTAGTGTCAACCATTATACATATTTATATAATGATAAATTATAAATTATATAATTATAATAGTATTAATAAAAATATGCATAATATTTAAAAACAATAATGTAATTAAAGTCATACTTCAAATATGACATGATCGGTTTGTCATTGTAATTAGCATTTGGAAATGAACCTTTATTAGAGAAAGGAAGTAATTGCTGATTAATAAATTCTATAATATTCAATTACATAGTGGATTATGTTAAACAACGCCTAAACAAATATTGTTTTCACAACTTCACTCATCATGTGATTGTGTTTGAAGAACTTCATTTAATTAAAATTAACATACATTCATTGACTGCTTGTATATTTTTACTTTTTCGCTGGCGATATAATTTCATTCTTTGATCAGCTGTAATATCTGTCTTGCCTAAAAAATATTTTTCATTTTAATAACTTCGAAGATTTATGGAAACTAGAAATAGGAATAATTTCTAATCAATAAATTTACGTTTAGTTTACGGAATAAATGTTTAATTTGTTTTATTATTTTCAAGAAATAGGGTAAAATATTCTTCTGATTCAGGCATTTTTCATTAAAGCAAGATTTGTACTACGATGTAAATTCAAAATATCTATTTATCTATGCCGATTTTCTTGCTGATATCGGTACGCATACAACGACAGATATCTATTCACATACACGACGACTAATCACAATCGACTCGTATAAAAATGATATCATCGAGAGCGAATGACGAACAGTCCGGGCGTAACAAATTTCCGTTGCATTTGTACGGATTTACACCCTAGTCGCGCCTAAAGAAGTTTTACTTCAAAAACGTATCTATAGAAAAATGAAATTCCAGACCCTATACGCGATTGAAAGTTCATTTATATTTAACCAGATTTTTTTCTTCTTAAAACTATTGATTATAGTAGTTTTATACACAACATAGTTATTGCCGATTTGACCATTTTTTGGTTTTATTAGAGTTTTACAACTTTCTGGAACGGACAACAAGTAGAATTTAGTATAAAAATACAAGCGTGTTAAGCATACAAAATTATTTGATCATCGTTAGGCATTAGTCAGCTGCCTCATTTATGGATTTGCAATATTAATCTAAAATGATCTTTGCTTTTGATATGGGAAATATTGGGTAATAGTCAATCCATTTATAAAATTTCATTGCAAATCACGCTTTAAGACAAAAACCCTACATAGCAATATAGTGTAAGACTAATGCGTTTCCAATGTAATATCGACCTAATCAATTACTATACATTGAAGCTGCATTAGCAAATATACCATTTAGAATTACTTTAAACGTTTGCTTTAAGAACATAAGAACATAAGGTGTTAAAGTAAATTTATCTCCAAATAACAGTTACTGGCAATTTTAATGTATAAACACATATCACAATTTTATTTGACATAAATATGTACTGAATCTAATGCAAATATATTGGTCGTTAAAAGCTATTTCAATTGCTTTTAATGTTAATAAATAATAAATATAAATTTTATTAATAGTGCCTTTTATTGTATGGCTAAATTTATGTGCAATCATTTTAGAGAGTTATTTATTACCTAATCAGCATAAGTTACGCTTTTTTAAATAAAACAACTAATTTTCGCTAACTTCTCACATATCAAGTTTTTGATAATTCGAAGTATTTAACTGAATTATCCAATATTACTATAAAGGTATAATACTTAGAAGTTAGCATTTTGTACTACCGTTGGTGAGCACTAGTCACGAGTTTGATCTCAACCTCAGTCAGACTCGATATCAAGCAGTATAATATCAATTTTTTATTCGAGTTTATAGATTGAGAATTGTTACATCACATACAAGCCAACCCTATTAGATATACATATTTAATATATGGTATATAGTAACAGCAAAGAAGAGTGGTTGACCACTGGGTTGCACTCTCATAGTTTCTCAAATTTTAGCAAATTTATACTGGTAAAGATTTAACTGGTGTCACTTTCCAATTACTAGCACTAAAAATCTTGATCATGAAATGAATTCTTAGTTTATTAAAAAACGTTGGATTTTCAACAAAAGCATTTATTACTTCATATAACATTTCGGGACAAGTTATATTATTGAATGAAGGTTGAACAATAAAATAATATCAATGTACTAAATAGTAGATCTCAAAGTAAAATGAACTAACACAGAAATTACATTCGTTAACCGAAAAAACTGAATTCTTTTTATATTTTATTGCATCATGCAACTCAGCTCTCCACCATATCCAAGTTTTATGATGGCTGGTTTTATTTTATTACTCAGAGGGTGGAAAAGGCTCTATTTAATTGGAATTCCTTTTCTGAAAATAAAAGGTTATATATGTGAACCAACACATACTACTTTATTTAAAAATTTATCGCAACCATGTAGTTTCTAATTATCAAACCAAATATCAAAACTTGAATAAAGTCATGTCATTTTCAATTAAATTTACTTCATATAGGTACAAACTGTAATAGAGTCTGGAAAAAAGCAATTTGTTTGAGAAATGGAATCTAGGAATAAATATGAGGATACATATGAGGAGCACATTTAAGACGTTAGTCATGGATAGACAAAAGGCAAATTCTACGATAAAATAGAAATATTATGGTAATATTATGTTACTGGCCTAAATTGAATTACTTGGTAGTAACAATCTTTCGGCAGATTTGCTCTACGGATTTGCTGTGCGAAAGTCATATAAAATCCAGCACATTGTCTAAAAAAATTATGTATATTATGATTGACAATAAATGCATGAATTATGTAATAATATGGACTAAATATGAAATGTTGTAGGAAGCCAAATGTCTCATGTAAGCGAGAAAATAAATAAAAATTAGAACTAGCTGTAAGTGGAATTCTGTCTTGAGGCAATTATGGCATCGTGCCTTAAGGCAAATTGCTGGAACTTCCCGTACCGTAACGAAATGTTCGAGGAATACTGAATGTTTTCAAATAGATTATTATAAATATTGTAACATTGTCCAATATTTATAAGAATTATATAAACTGAATTGCAGAGTTGAAATTCTTTGTAAAGTATATTAAAACTATAGTCAGAATTCTAAATGAAATCTGAAATATTTTCGATATACAAAAAACTAAAAAAAAAAAAAAACATCCAAAAACCATTTCTTTTGTTAAGACAAGCAGAAAGTTCTTTGAATCATTTAAATCGGACGCTTAGTTCTCTCAAAAACTGCCATTTTTTACATATTTAGCTCCGTATCTTCAAAATGGCTGGGCCTGCCTTCGCCAAAAACCAATAAACCCTTCTCCCAATCATTACTAAGTGAATGTTTTTTAGATCATTCAAATCGGATACTCCGTTCTCTCAAAAATTCGATTTCTATTTTCTGCACTCTTTGCTCCGTATCTCCGAAACGGCTGGACCTGCCTTTGCCAAAAACTAATCAGCTCTTTTCCCTATCAATAGGAATCGAATGTTTTTTGAACCATTCAAATCGGTTGATCCGTGCGTCCTAAAACGTGACTGGAAATTTGTATCCATACATACATACACACACACATCCATTTTTTCTGAGGTATGCCAAAACGTTCAGAAACCTTCAAAACGTCGAGAAATGTAAAAATTACCAATTCCGATTTTCGGCCCATTACAATAACTTACCCTACGGGAAGTTAAAAAAAAATAAATGTTTGCATACCAAATAGAAAAATGCTGTGCGATCAGACGTTTTACACATGAAACCTTTATAGTGTATGTACTGCATTGATATTTAGATCATCATGTATGATGATCAATTGAAACATATTTAGGGGCGTTTAATATTTCTTTCAGAAGTTTATTTTGAAATTTTTGAATAAATGTGATATTTGTATTCTTGGATGTTCTCCATAATTGAATTCCGTACTTTCGTAGTTCTTCGTACCTAATTCTATGAGCTGGTTCTGGTAACTGGTTCTATGAGCTTAATTTAGAAAATTAGCCAAAATAGTTTTCTTCGAGATTCTTAAATTTGTTGTCGTTTTTTTGGATATGCTATTTCCTGGTAAGTTTCGAATCTAAGTGCAGTCCAAAATCCTGCACGACATTTGATTGCTGTAAAGGTGTATTAAGCAGATTAGATGGAGAACTGCTATTTTTCTTGAGAGTAAAAGTAATGTGACTAAATTTAGTGTTGTTGATTTGGAATCTCCTAGTGAAAACCATTCTTCGATTTTTGACAGATGAATCTGTTAGATATGTGGATGCTTTCGATGGGCCTTGAGATAATGCAAGTTTTGCTGTGATTTTTACAAAAATACATTTAAATGAAGAAATACTAAAAGATATACTAGGCACAATCGACAAAACTTTTATTTTGACCAACTTCCAAATAATTATCATTTATTTTATTTCTTTGCAGTAATTTATGAGATCAAATGAAGTTTCTTATGCAGGATTTTATGGAAATATTCCTTGATGTTTTGAGCTGTGTATGTATATTCAAACAGCATAAATAAGAGCTATATAACATACAACTATTCGCTTGAGTCGGTTCGCTATGCAAAGTTCAACGAACAAATAAATGTAGGAAGTTAATGACGCGATCAACCGACTGAGCTTCATGCAAACATATGGCAATGGCAGAAGTGCTAATATCTATGTAAATGCATTTGTATATATATATATATGTATGTATGTATATGTGTGTGTGAGTGAGTGCCTGGACAGCTATTTTATATTAAGTACTCTAAACACTCTGAACTTCTGTTTTCTGAACAAGCCAGAAGGTTCCCATTTTCAGGAAAATATCTTTGTTACATTGCTTGTTTGTCTCTCCCCAGAAAATTATACGTTTTACTTTTCCTGCGCTTAAAATCATTCCTGATTGATTTTATTCATTCATAAAAACCATTCTAGATTTTTCTTAATTTACGTTAGTCTTATTAAAAAGGAAATTCACTGGAATTTAGATAACTGGAATCTAGAAACATTTAGAAATGTAAAATATCAATAGGGAAGAAAAACATGTACATAATTTTATATATTGTATCATATCCCACATAATGCAATGAAAAATTTCAAAACTAACTAGTTCAAAGTGGCATTTAGCTTTAAGGCAAGTTGCATGAACTTCCCGAAATGTGTAAGAATTGCGATTTTGTATAGATTTTCAAACACATTTAAATTAACTGTAATTATATTAATTATATTGCACAAACACGAGCTTGTATGCCCTAAAATTGTATCTTTTTAACTTCCCGTAGGGTAAGTTATTGTAGTCGTCTAAAAATAGAAACTGAAAATTTTTACATTTCTTCACGTTTTGAAGGTTTCTGAACATTTTGGAATACCTCAGAACAAATGGATGTGTGCGTGTGTATGTATCTATGGATACATTTTTTCGTCCACGTTTTCAGGCGCACAGATCAACCAATTTGAATGGTTCAAAAAACATTCGATTCTTATTGATAGGAAGATGTGCTGATTAGTTTTTGGCAAAGGAAGGTCCAACCGTTTCGGAGATACGAAGCAAAGAAAGCAGAAAGTAGAAATCGGGTTTTTAAGAGATCGGAGCATCTGATTTGAATGATCCAAAAAACATTCAATTTGTAATGACGGTGAAAAGTGATTAGTTCTTGGCAAAGGCAGGTCCAGCGATTTCGGAGATACAGTGCTAAATGTGCAAAAAATGCACTTTTTGACAGAACTAAGCGTCCGATTTGAATGATTCAAAAAACTTTCTGCTTGTTTCAACAAAATAATTGCTTTTGGAAAAAAAATTCTGGTTCATTTTTTTTTTCAAATTTTTTTTTTTTTGTATATTGAAAATAATTCAGATTTTAATTTTAATTTTGACTGAAGTTCTAATATACTTTAAACAAATAATTTTAACTTTGCAATTCAGCTTATATAATTCTTATAAATTTTAGACAATGTTACATTATTTATAATAATCTATTTGAAAATATTTAATATTCCACGAACATTACGGTTACGGTATGGGAAGTTCCAGCAATTTGCCTTAAAGCACGATGCCATACACACCACTAGTTAATTTTTTTAACTGTCAATTAACCATTAATACTTAACCGATTTTCAAATACTGATCTGTGTAAAAGTTTTTTTCTAAATATCATGTGGTTTCCGAATTTTCTTATAGTATGAATCAGAACAATTTGTTTATTAATAGGTAATTCAAACACATTAGAGAAATCTTGCTAATAAATAAATATTGTAATTGTCGTATGTTTGTTTCATTTTTGCTGATCGATACAAAAATACTATGGCCTTAATAGCAATATTACAAATTATTATTACACAATTAGCCCAATTTCATTGAGAATGAAAATCAATAGTCATCAATATCTCATCAGAAAGAAAATTCAGAATGTATTATAAAATCTGGGTTACACAAAACGATTTGCTTATTTATTAATAAATTAACCAAGTTGACTCATAGGTCTTTTCTGATTTTAGTATTAATAATATTTAGTTTATTATTGTTATAAAATTTATCGCCCATACACTGAAAAATTCATACGATATATTATAATATTTTGCATTTTAGAATATTTAATTTCTTATTTTATTTGGACAAATAGCTTTATGGTAGTCGCCGGTTAAGTGGTGGGTGCTCATTTACATATATGTCTGAATTATAATTGTATTTAGAAAGCTGATGAATATTTGCCTTGATTTATTCTTTGCTATTAAAAATAATTTGTCGTTTGAAATGTGCATAATGGCATCATCAGTTTTATTCGGAACAATATAAAAATGGGCGGACATCTGCAATTTATATATACAAATACTTCATAAATTATCTATAAAATATAAAAAAACACACATTATCTTATAAGCTGCATAGGCATCTTTCTGAATTTATTTTTTTTTTCAAAATAGTCGTTATATACCTATAAGTTTGTAAAAAATTTTACGAAAATTTGTGTTTAAACAAAAAAGTCAATTTCCCAAATTTTTGTTTTATATGTATTTCAAATCATTTTGAATCATTTGACGCCAACATTGGCGAAAGCATGTACGAGTGTTGTGATTGTGAACATACTGGCCTTTTATTGACATTTTGTCAAAAACGGCTAGAATTTAAAAAATTAAAAGCCATTTGATGTAACTAAATTAGGAATACCGTTTGTAAGATGATTGTCCAAGCCGTTTCTTTATGATCATCAGAAAAGTGCGAAATTAGTAGAAATCGAACGTGTCGTTTCTTTCTAATTAATTGATTGAAAATTATTTTTTTACGATTTTAATAAAATTTTATACAATGTTACAGTATTCAAATTATCTTGAAATATTATTTGTCGAAAATAACTAGCAGTTATTTATATTTTATTATTAACTTCCCGAAGAAGTTTATGTTTTCATAAAAAAATCCGATTCGCTAATTTTATGTTTCCTCGACGTTCCAAGCCATTCTGAATCGAATGAGACCAAATTTGGAAAAAGTATGTGTGTGTGTGTGTCTGAACAGATTCGACGTTTTCTCAAAAACGGCTGGACCGATTTCAAAAATTTAAAAGCCTTAAAATTTAAAGATGTATCTCGATGAGGACTATTGTTTGTCAGTTTTGTGCGACAATCGGCCAAGCCGTTTCTTTATGAGTCGCAGAAAAGTGAAAATTTTTTCGTCTACGTTTTAGTCTGCAATTCTGAATCGATTATTATAGTTGGGAATCGTGCTGATTAGTTTTTGGTAAAGATCGGCCGGGCCGTTTTCTTGTAATGAGATGTTAAACAAAAATTTCGTCGATTTTTATTATTTTTTTGACGGTAGATACCATAGTCCTCCATGGAGGTAATACTAAAATATGATTTTAGTATGATCATACTAAAATATTACGGCCCTACGACAACTCGTTTAGCTTTAAAAATTCGTCAAAGTTTGCAAAAATTAGTATGGTCTTTTTGGTATTTGTTAAAATTAGAACTTTCATCGACGTTTGCTCAAAATCGCCTAAACCGATTTCAGAAATTTAAATCCATTTGATGTATTTCGATGAAGATTATCGTTTCTCAGCTTTGTGCGACGATCTGCCCAGCCGTTTATTGTAATTTGTAAAAAAGTGTTAAACTTTTC
Source organism: Ctenocephalides felis (assembly GCF_003426905.1). NCBI lineage: Eukaryota > Metazoa > Arthropoda > Insecta > Siphonaptera > Pulicidae > Ctenocephalides > Ctenocephalides felis. Next base: position 23,386,342 of record NW_020539724.1, on the reverse strand, counting down.
GTCCACATTTAAGCTCATACTACCGAATCGATTTTAAAAAATCAAAAACTGTTTGAAAGATATTAGTTGGGAATGATACTGATTAGTTTTAGGTGAAAATCTACCGAGCCGTTTTCTTATAATTAACTGTTGAAAAAAATTTAAGCCGATTTTCATGGAACTTTTTTTGGCGGTACACAATATATCATGGTCTTATAGAACTTACTGAAATATTACGGCCTTACGACAAATAGTTTCATTTTAAAAATTCATCCAAGTTTGAGACAATGAGTAGTTTTTCTGACGTCTGTTAAAATTAATATTAGATGATTTACTTGGTATTTCGATAAAGGACTTGGTCTTAATAAACATACTAAAACATTAAAGTCCTATGAAAACTGGTTCAATTATAAAAATTATTGATTTTTGAAAATTTGCTTTTAGAAAATACTCCGAGTTAACGCGTTTGTTCGTTTTCAATTATGTGTAATAAATCCACTCGGAATACTTTTAATCGCTCATAGATTAATTTATATTTTACTGATTAAGTCGTTTATTTACACATATCGGGAAGTTCATGTAACTTGCCTCAAGGCAAAATACCAATACCAATTAGTTTGTATCAACTATTGAACAAAAATTATTTCGTGATTAAGTTTGACCAGTTTGTATCTATAAACTATAAACTTAATTTCGAATTATATTTTGTTTAAATTGTGGTAAAATTTAATTATATCAAAGATACATTTTCTTTTTGTTGTTTTCCAAAGAATATAATAAAATTGTTCCTAATTGCACATAAATATCGGACCTAAAAACCATCTTAACTGGTTGCTATATACTTTCCGCTTACTGAAGAAAATCACAGCGACCTATATGAGTTTTCTGATACATATCAAGAAAAATAATTAAATGAGAACTTATGAAAACTCTATAAACACTATATTTTCCGTTTTAACTACAGATATAACTTCCATTTTGTTGACAACTGTAACTATTTGATTTCTACTATAGGATTGCCAAGAATAGGGACGTGATGTCATTTCTCATTATGAGTTGGGATCGAGTTCCATGTACTTGGACTTGATGGCAGTGTCGGCTCTGATCAACAGTGAAAATATTTATTGAAAAAGAAATTACTTGGGGGGAAATAGATCATTTATTATCACATTGACTGTCACGGCGATTCTGGAAAATCTGGCCAAAATGACAATTTGATTTAATCACATTATGTTATTATTAGGAGACATCACGTAGTTAGCACCCTAGAAAAGATCGCAATTTACGATTATTCTCATATCTATCATTACTTTTTTATTAACCTCCCGTAGGGTATAGTTATCGCAAAAATTGAAAATAAAAAAATTTATATATCTTAAAGTTACTGGACATTTTGGCATAACTTAGAAAAAATAGATGTATGTTTGTGTGTGTGTGTTTGTGTGTGTATGTATATATGTATAAGTGAATAAAAATTTTTGACGACGATCTGGAGCACGGATCAACTGGTTTGAATAATTCAAAAAGAATTCGATTTGTATTGATGTCAGTGATGGTTACTTTTTGAGAAAGGCAGGTAATTTTCAGTGAATTGAGTTTCCGATTTGAATGATTCAAAAAACATTTTATTTGCGTTGACGAAACAAAGAACTGATTAAATTCTTGGGTAGGCAGAACAAAAAAAATTAAATATGAACAAAAATTTCCATTTCAAAAAAGTCTTTTTTTCAAAAATATCAGATTACCCAAATTTTAAGTTTTCAAAAAAATTTAAAGCTTTTTCAAAAATTTCAATTTTTGTTACGGCAAGTTCCAGCAATTAGCTTTAAGGCACGAGCCACTAGTAATTAAATTCAGATTTTCTTTTGAGTTTTCATGGAAACATTGTTTTTTTTTTACTTAAATTTCTAAAAATACGAATGTGGGGAATGTACAACTATAATTTTAGAGAATTTTATAGATGGCAAATTCAATAGTAGTCTTTTTTTTATATGAAACATATATTGGTATCTATATTGGTAAAAAACCGAAATTACTTCTGCTTTACATCAGACTGTCCAAATGTGTATCGAAAATATATCTTCTTATGCAAAGCCCATATCTCTGTATAATCCACGCCGAAGAGCTTCAGATAGTTTTGGGCGGGGCACAAAAGTTCATTTTGACTTTAAATTCTATATCAAATGAACTACAACACAAAACATAACGTGTAACAAATAATCAACTATCGAGCAATGTTCAATAAAATTCCTAAATGTGTTTTTTACTGTTTTTCTAAAATTTCTTATAAGCTCCTTTTTACCCCATACATAGGTTAGGTGAAAAGGGACAGCCTGGGTTGCAAACAGATCCAATGTCTTAGTTCTAAATTTAAAGGGATTACGAATGCAAAATAAAATGTAATGATTAGAATGAAGACCATTTTTTTATAAAGGCAACACTGTATATAATCTGTTGATCTGGTATTTGATCAAAAATATTCATCAGCAGAGTTGGAATAACTATTTATTTAATTTATTACTTTAGAATTGCTTTTTAACTTCCCGTAGGGTAGTTATAGTAATGGGCCGAAAATCGAAAATGAAATTTTTTGCATATCTTCACGTTTTAAGGTTCCTGAACATTTGGAATACTTCAGAAAAAATGGATGTATGTGTCTGTGTGTCTGTGTGTGTGTTTTGTATGTCCCAATTTTTTCGTCCACATTTTTGGGCGCACGGATCAACGGATTTTATTGGTTCATTCGATTCCTTCCCTAGGGGAAAGTGCTGATTAGTTTTTGGTAAAGGCAGGTCTAGCCATTACAGAGATACGGAGCAAAGAGTGCATAAAATATAAATCGAGTTTTTGAGAGAAATGAGCATCGGATTTGAATGATCGAATAAAGATTCAATTCGTAATGATGGGGAGAAGTTGTGGTTAGTTTTTGACAAAGGCAGGTCCAGCCGTTTCGAAGATAAATGTACAAAAAATTGTAGTTTTTGATAGAACTAAGCATCAGATTTGAATGATTCAAAAAACTTTCTGCCTGTGTTGGCAAAACGAATATTTTTGGAGTAAAAATTATTTTAATTTTTGTTTTCAAAAACAATTTTTTTTCTTTATCCAAAATAATTCAGATTTTATTTTAATTCTTGCTAATGTTCTAAAACTTGCTTATATACTTTATATAAATTTTAGTTTAGCAATTCAGTTTATATAATTCTTATAAATATTTGACTATGTTACAGAATTTATAATAATCGATTTGAAAACATTTAATATTCTTCGAACATTTCGTTACGGTACGGGAAGTTCCAGCAATTTGCCTTAAGGCACGACTCCATACACTACTAGTTTAATTTAATTGACATCTTTATTTTCAAATATGGCCATTCATCTCTTGAAAACAAAGTTGCTTGATTTGAGGAGATGCCTAGTTACAAATCTTTTGCCATCACTTTCAAATATTATTGTTAAAATATTTCTAATTTTACTTGTTTTTGAGATATTGGTCATCTTTTTTCCTGCGGACTTTTAAGCTCCGCTCTACCCTATCACAATTGCAGAAACAATTTTTTAAATGCACGATATTTTAACTTGATAATTATTATTCTTTTAACATGATTTCTCTTTTACGTATTATAAACGTTTTTTTTTCATATATGCATATTCTTTATTTAGCTACCACTGTTCTCTGTAATATTATATTTTCTATGTCACGCGACGAATGAAACGACCGGAAGAATATCGCAGTATCATAATATACCACAATGCCTCTAAAGACAATGGAATAAATTTACTGCTCGGTTTCACTTCATAAGCTTACAGCCAGCCTATACTATGTCTATCTTTCACAAATAACTGTTCTAGATTCTAGACATAGCATTGAAAATACTATTACTATTAGTTAACAATTGTCAATGGAGGTTCAAGATCATTGCACCATGCCAAACTATTGCCTGGTCGACCCATAAAAGCTAAAAAATATTTTGAACATAACTCTGTATCAACCACGAATTGTCTATGACTATGTATTGCCTTGCAATTTTTTCTCCTTCCTTATACGTTGTTGATTATTTAATTATGCTTTTTGAAAAAAAACACGGAGTTGTAATTTTTTGTTACATATAAATCTTATTTTTAATTATATTCATTCATTTAAATTGAAAAAATGTCTAAGTGTAGAATACCCTTAGGGTAGAAAACCATGTACATAATTGTATCATATCCCACATAATGCAATAAAAAAATTCAATTTGATTGATTTTGATTTTAGTAATCAATCTATAATGAATACCTTAATGAATTGTCTAAACACACATTAAAACTTTGAGAAGGCACGATTATGTTAGGACGGGGGCAAAATGGTCTAATTTGACTTTCAGTAATTATACACTCTAAATCAAATGAACTACATCGCAACCCATAACACGTATCAAATAAGCAACTATCGTACGTTCAGTAAATTTTTTTTGACTCCTAATTATAGAAACGTTTCTTTACCATCTTTCTAAAATTTGTTATCTGTCCCTATGGGGTGACATAGGCATAAGAACTATCGTACTATGTATGTTCAGTAAAATTTGTAGTTAATTTCTAATTATAAAATATGTTTTGTGTGATTTGTGGCAGCCTTCGAACAAACAGATACAACCTCTGACCTTTAAATTTTGCTCTACCCTGCAAATTTTTGGCTGACCAAGGGGGTTTGTAACCTTTATATGTATATTTATATGTGTATAGAAGTACATTTTATCATCAATAAGATCAATTCAAAAGTTTACTCTCATCGAGTAGGTGAATCCCAAATACTGAAAGAAATTGTATTAATTGAACTTTTAATGACATCCAATTTATTAATCATAACAGTTAACCCGCTGAACGTAAAGAACAAGCGGACACTATAACTCACACTGCTGCTCCCTTAAATTTTTGAAATTTCAAGTTTTATGAAAAAAATTAATTAAAATTTGAAATTCGCATAAAATACCAAGAATTTATAATAAAAATAATGATGATGATACAAATTTCAACACAGATTTTTTGTTATCATTTTATCTTTATATTCATTTTTCAATTACAACATAATATAATTTACATGTTTGATATTAATTTTCTCGTTACTCCTATCTAATTTTCTCGTTGCTAGCACTCGCACCATAGCATCTTTTTCCTCGCCTGGTAAGGGCTTAGGCTGGACAGAATCGTCTGGAACTGCATATCTTTTTAAAATCATTTAGAAAAACACATATATAAATTTCACTTATCAAAGTTTATTTTAATGCATATACATCTTGCTCAGAAAAGTTAACTTTTGGGCTCGTCTGGCAGGTACTTATGCAGGTTAAACTCGTATGGCAATTTGATTTTTGAACTAATGAATGAATTAAATCGTATGAAAACTTGAAACTTACAGAAACAAGTTTAATTTTCGTTGTTTTTGCATTTTCAAACTCCTGGGCAACTATGTTGTGCAGGGCTGATGTTTTCGTACTTAGCTCGCTAAGAATCACCAGTACCAAAAAAATGTAGTCTTACATCATTTTTTAAAAGGTTCAGTAGCTCTCGTCCTATATGTAACTAAGTGAATCATATAAACTTCGTTTGCTGATGAAGGTTTTGAATGGTTACTTTGGAAAGAGCAAAGAACAATAATAATATTGTAGTCTTTGGAATCTGCGTTTGCTTGAATGATCATCTGAAGATTCGCCGATTTCAAACAATCCTTTTGTAACGATCTATACACTTAAGTGACTTGTTCTGATATTTATATTATATCTAAACATCTGCTGAAAGTTTCTGAAGTTACAATGGTCTCAATCTTTTGTATTTTGATAAATGAACTCGGATATTATTACAGATATTTACAATTATCCCATATTTGATATCATCTGAAGTATTTTTCAAATTTTAATTTAAATTGCTTCTGAATCATGAATTTACTTTATTTCAGTAGTAAAAATTTCAGTTTTTAAATATTCATATATTGATATATTTTTATATATTACCTGTTTCTCATTAGCAGCTCATGAAAAAAAATTTAAAAAATTACTCGCAATTTTGAATCATTTACTATGGATTTACAACTCTTTGTCAAAGTAGTTCAACGGAACTCATTCATAAAAAATAATTTAGTTCTTAGTATTAACTGTTCACACAAAAGCACGTAGTGTATTATTTATGCATCTTTATTGATTGACACAATTTTGTTAACGATGTGTAATTACGAAGTTACAATCTGGATGACTAATAGAAAAAATAACTAAACAATATTGTAAGTTTCATACTGTTGTTGATTTAATAATGTATATGTTTTGACTGACATACCTATTTTTATTAGTTGTGCTTTATTATTATCCTGATAATGGTTTTGACCGTTAAATGGCCTTTTTTTACTTTTTACATTGTATTTCCGAAACCGCTAGCCATGTCTTCCCAAATTGCTGTTTGATAAAATTCATAATTGATTTCTATTGATAAGGAGACGTGCTGATTAGTTTTTGGCAAAGGCAGGTCCAGCCGTCCAGATAGGAACAAAAAGAGTTAAAAATGGTAATTATGTTTTTGAGGAAACGTTTTTCTTGTATTGACAAAATGAAAAACTGATTGAATTGTTGGAAAGACAAGTCTAGCGGTTTTGGAGATCCGATGATAAAACATATTGCATTAAACATATGCACATCAAATTATTAGATATTTTCTGTAGATTTTAATAATAAGTGGACGAAAATTTGTATCCGAACACACGCCTATACGAACCTGAAAACCGCGATTTTATGCAAGTTTTGCAAACATGGGGTTGTTCAAAACTATATTTGTTTATGTATTTTGCTCAATATCTATTTAATTTTTACGAATTATTTATCAGCTAAAAAAGTTTGCAAATAATGAGAAAAAAATCTCTTTTTCAAGGGTGTACTTCGACAACCTTCCCCAACGTAGTACAAACACTTTCGCTTTTCTAGCAAACACAATGGTTGTTAGGTCGATAATTCATACACACACATTTATACATAAGCATGTAGATATACAAATATAATACAATAATTTTATGGAAAATAAAATCATTAAAAAACATCAATATTTTGTTGCGTTAGTAATTATTAACTTCTCGTTGGGTAATAGTCCAAAAATTGAAAAAAAAAAATTTGCATATCTTTACGTCTAGAGGTAAGAAGTTTTTGAACATTGTGAAAAACACCTCATTATCAGAAAAAATGGATCTATGTATATGTAGTTTGTATACATGTATGGATACAATTTTTTGTAGACGTTTTCGGTAGCATCAGTTAGATTTGAATTATTCAAAAAACATTCGATTCCTATTCATAGCGAAATGTGCTGGTTAGTTTTTGACAAAGAGAGAAGGACCAAAATATCAGTATTTATTTTCATAAATTTTTTTCTTCGTTATTTAAATTTTTCAAAATTTTCACAAATGTTCAAAAAAATTTAATATTGTCAAAAAAATCTAAATTTTCATTTCTAAGCTTTCAAAAATATAAAGATTTTCTATACTTTTCTATGTTATATTTTTAAATTTCATATCTCTGTTTGCGATCAGGTGTTTTATACATAAAACCTAAGCTTCAAACCGCACAAACGTCGAACAACAATTTTATCATAAGTGGAGCTTTCTGATGTCTTTTTGATAACACATACGTGAATTTAGGTTCTATGTTCAAAACGCCTGATTGCACACCAAATACATAGCTTTTCGACAGTTAATTACTACGAACTCATATGAAGATAGACATAATACTTATATTTTAGCCGAGAATTGGTCCCGTAATTTCAATTTCTTTGTTAAACATTTTCGAACTTTGAAAAAATTAGGCATAGTAATACAATCTTTATAACCAAAATCCGTCATTTTTTTTTTTAATTTTATTTTCAATAGCAATCAGAATACATGACAATTCTATGAGCTATTTGGCTTATGTTATTCACTCGCACACATACACACACATTTTCAAACACACAAATAAGTTTATCTGATAAATATTACATTCATATTTAGAGAATTACTTCAATAAGTGATTCTACTATTCTGTTTACATAAAGTTTAAATATTTCTAAGGGTCCTCCATATTATCTTTGGGCAGCTTCTTCTTCCGTCTTCTTGAAGTTGGTGTTTCAAGAAGCTGATGGGTGACTATGTGGTTTGTATGATATTCTAGTTCTTTAAAATGTTTTATACTGTTGATTTGACTCTTTTTTTGTTTACGTTATGGTTATTTGCTTACTATCTTTTTTATATTTCTCATAAATATAAATCTTCATTCGTATTGACAAATTGAATAGTTATAACATTGGTGTTTGTAGAAGCAAATCTAGTTTTATTGAAATTGCGTCGAAAAAACGGAATTTCAAAAATTCCCAAAATCTTCAAAATTTTCAGAATACGAAATTTTACAAGCATTTCGAATTTTTTAAATTAATAGGTTCTTAAATTTCTCTGATTAAAAATTTTACTGTTACATGTTCATTAATAACTTTTTTCTAAGAAACTGTAAGATATTAATAAAATTCTGCTAAAATGCTAAAATTCTGCTAAATTTTAGTCATTTTACAGTATACATATCTCCAGAATCTGGAAACACCATGGCGTAATATTCAATTATGTAAGTTGACACGGGTCGTGCATTTTCGGCAAGAAGCCCGAGAGAGGAATTTCAGCCTATCGACCACTGCGGCGAGGCGCCAGGCCCAGTTGTAGCCTGCGCCATGTCATACTGCCAAAAAGCATAGATGGCGAAAAGCTAAATTGGAAATATTTATTTCCAGAATTATTTTTGGCATGTTCTGTAGTAGTTCTAAAGAACTGTTAATGATAATGGGGTGCTCTACCCGTGACTTAAAAAATCCTAAGGCAATTGCACCGAAATTTAATTAGAGAAATTTCTAGTTAGAAATTGTTATTTCTAGTTTCTTAGGCCTTGGTGCCTGACTACCAAAAACGCCAGAGTATCAGGCGTTGATGATAAAAACAATTGGATTATTAGTTAACCTACAAATAGGGTACACAAATACATATAATAAACTTTATTTTTTTTAATATATTTTAAGTATGCACACTGCAAAATATTCAAAAATGAGAAGAATGCCTTTTTGTTTAATCGCCGTTTGGAGCTTTGTATTTTTTTATTTCAGCGTATAATTTACAACTATTATTAGTCGACATCTAGTAAATTTAAATAAAATATAGTTAAATCACATATGACAAGTAAGTGACAATAGTAGAACTAGCCAGTGTTAATTCTACTTCAAATACAGAATACATTTATTTCAGTTTAAAGCTTAGTATAAATTTTATTTTTGATGGTGTGGAAATCGATAATTTGTGAAGCGACATAGTTAGAACTTAGAACGTTAGAATATTTAGTGATTCAGATCAGTCACATCACAGTTGGAATATTACTTAATAGTTCTCTAATAAGTATTTCAAATTCTAAATATCCCCTTGATCCAAGTGTTGAATCGAATATGTTATTTACAGCTACTGACGGGTGGACTTTGGAATTGTTCAAAGAAGGGTGTTTTTGGCATCTTTTGATAGACTAAAGTAATTGAAGGATTTCTTGACCTCAGACATAAAGAGTTAAAAAACAATCTATGCCAGATAGTAACAAAATCCAGAGCGTTTCCGGATGATCTTGGACCACCCAGAAAACTTCCATATAGCTTCCGAGTAGTTTTATTTTCTTTTAAAGCATACTTTCGAAGAAAACCAAAATTTTCACAATTTTCCGGACCGCGCTTCGATATTTCTTCTCTAACAATAAGACAGCTACGCAGCACAATTGCTACAAAAACAAGTTCAAAATTTTCAGAATTTTCAGAATCTCGTTTTATTTAAAGTTTTCAAAAAAAATTCAAGATGCTGAACTATTGGGCATCTTAGATGATTATTATCGTATTAACTAATTGACTTGTGCTGTACCAAAACTCACAAAAATTTTTTTTTTAATTCAACACGAACTTTTCTTATAAATCCCGCAGAGGAAATTATTTTGATTAGATGCATATTTGAATTTTTTTTTTATATGTAGTAATCGCAAACAAATCGAAAATGAACATTTTTGCATATCTTTACGTTTTAAAGGTTTCTGAACATTTTGGCAGACTTAAGAAAAAAATTATGTATGTGTGTGTAGTATGTATATATGCTTAGATACAATTTTTCGTCTACGATTTCGAGCGCACAAATCAACCGATTTGAAATGTTCCAAAAACATTCGATTCATATTGATATGAAGACGTGCTGATTAGTTTTTGCTGAAGACAGGTTTAGTTGTTTCGGAGATATGGGACAAAAAGTGCCAAAAACGGTAATTCAGTTTTTGAGAGAACGGAGTACTCGATTTGAATGAACATTTTGCTTATAATGACGAAATGAGTAATTGATGAAATTTTTCATAAGGCAGGTTTAGCGGTTTCGGAGATATAGAGGAAAAAGTAAAAAAAAAGATATTTGGCGGTCAAAAATGAACATTAGACGTATGCACATAAAATTATCAGATATTTGATGAAGTTTTTAAAAATGAGTACTTATTTTTTGTTACAATTTTCTTAGGTTCCGTACCAAGATTTTTAATTTTTAAAGTTTACTTATACGGTTCAAACAAATTACAACATTTTCAGAAAAAAATTGTTTTCAAAATTTTCAAAAATATACAAAAATTTATACTTCAAATATGAATTTTAAATTCACAATTCGGTTTCAAAATGTATATATTTTGAATGCGTTATTCTAATCGTATGAAATATATCCTCTGATGGATTCATTCATTCACCTCCTGCTAATGTAAACTTTCCCAAGTGCTTTGAGCAATAAGATTCTCACTGTATATTTTATGAATGATAAAATATAAGTAATTATCTATTTGAAAATGTATAAAACAATTGTTGTAAATCATTAATCAATTTTTATTGATTAATGATTTTTTTGTTGTCCTCGAATATATAATTCTAGTACGGGAAGTTCCAGCAATTTGCCTTAAGGCACGATGCCATACACCACTAGTTTGATAATTTATCATTCTCTCAGCTTGATATTTTGTTTTCCGAAACGAATTTCGAAATTGCTACCTCACTTTAATATCGGTTATTCGTAATTATTAATAGCTAACATGGAAATATTTTTTTTCATATATTTTATTTAAATAAATAAGATGAATATTTTGTAATTGAAATTACCTTATAAGTTTGAATATAAAGTTTTCTACTTGATATCAGTAATTCTGATTAAAATAAAAATTAATGTAATTGTTTTTTTTATATCCTTGAATAGTTGTAATTTTAAATCTTATTTGAGTTATTCAGCATAAAAATAGTTTTTAGATATTTTTAGTTTAAATCCATAAGATAAAAATGTAAATGTAAATAAAATTAATAATTTTCAGTTATCTATAAAATTTCTAAATTTAGCACATTTTCTCGCCTATTTCACAAAATCATTGTCCACCATTTCTTGTTCAATGTTGCGTAAACAAGTACAGCTGGCTTTTGGGTGTATGTGATGGCATTGAATTCAGCCCCTCAGAAATTACACATTTATGTTCATGACTCATCCGCACGGGGCGAGGGTTGCGACCCTGGAATCGCACACGTTGAATCACCACCTGAATTGACTTATTTCACCTACCCCCCACAACTTATAGCTACTACCTTTGAATACATTAAATATAAATAAAAGTATAAAAACCGTAAGAAATAGCGAAAAATATATTTACTTTTTTCATACAATTTTTCATCAAGGGGTTGTTTCTAAGGGTCTAAAAAGGGTTAAAAATTTGATAATCAAGATAAAAAACATAAAATATTATTTACTTTATACGTAATTCATATTATATCATACCATAAATTTATTTTTAAGTGTTTTCTCTCAATTTAGAGGTTGTTTGAACGGTTTTAGCGTTTTCAGGGGGTTGAAAATGATTTTATTGCAAGATAAATATATTCAAAAACATTTTTTAATTATATCTTGTAATATTAAAAACGTTTACTAGCGATAAAACGCCTTAATGTCCACTTATCTATTAAGAGGTTGCAACCCTCCAAGGGGGTGGTGGCGGAACTCGAATTGTTTTCACTTTTGAACTTGAGGTTAAGATGGACCTAATTTCAAAATATCAAGCATTTCGGAGCACAGTAAAAAAATTCAGAGGTTATACCCTTTTTTCCTCTCCGTTTACTGCACTAATATACAACATGAATTTACTTATTTAGATTATTCACCGCTCCTCCCCCTCCAGATTATAGCTACTACCTAAGGATACTTTTTTTATTTCCATATAATTACTATCTACCAGATAAGGCATTCAGTAATTTTGGTGACAAATGTGTAAAAACATAAGATTCTAAAATGCTACCCAGTGTTAGTCATTTTAGATTTGAAAATGAATGAGTTAAAATTACAGAACTGTAATAATATTTTTGTACATTACATGATATTTATTAAATGTAAGGGGTTAGTTCTTTTGAGTCTTCTCACTTCTTGATATAATTGATGAGAACGCGTCTTTGGCGAGTTTGTTCGGATGATTTTCTAGTATGGTTTTCTGAAACAACCGAAGAATATAATTTAAACTAGATGTAAGTTGGCCCAGAAGTTGCAACATTTCGACATATCTAAATAATTTACATAATCAATTCAAATTTAAATTTAGCAAATTTTAAAATGATGACGATAGAAGTTTGAAATTTTGACACTGCTCATCATTCCAAACTTTGATATTTTTTTATAATCAAAACTAATTTTCATATACCAATAAAGTTTTATGATACTCATTAAGACTGTGTACTCTGTCATCTAGAAAGTTTCATCAAAATCGTCTAAAAGTTTATATAATACAACTAATTACAAAGAAACGGCCTGGTAGATCCTTACTCAAAACTAATCAGATCACTAAGTATATCACAATTTCCAACTATGATTTTTCGAACTGTTTTTGAGTTTCAAAATTCGTTCAGGAATTTTCTTTAAAACGTGGACAAAATATTTTGCATTCATTTGCTAATTTAACTAGTTGAAAGTGGCATTTAGCCTTAAGGCAAGTTGCATGAACTTTCCGAAAGGTGTAAGAATTGACGTAATCAATCGAAATTGAAATTTAGATATTTAGATAAAATTTTAAACTGTTTCTTTCAAAAATAAAGTTATTTCTGTCAATTAAATCTAAACATCTTAAAAATCTGTTCACATACACACACACACATATTTTTTCCAATTTTGGTCTCATTCGATTCAGAATATCTTGAAACGTCGACAAAACATAAAATTAGCGAATCAAGTTTTTTTATGAAAACATAAAGTTCTCCTTCGGGAAGTTAAAAAGAAACGGCTCGGCCGATCGGCACGAGATTCCAATCAACGCGAGTTATTATGGACTTTCATCGAATGACTTTTGAACTTTTTGAAATTGGTGCAGCAGTTTTTGATAAAATGTCAACGAATGGTTAAATTTTGGCTCACATCCAATACATTCACACATATTTTTTCGCATTTCAAGACACCCACTTTGTCTTTGATGAGTTGCCTCTAAGAGTCTGTATTCTCAAAAATTAATAGTTTCAGTGCTTCATGCAATTACCAATAACAATTATGTAGTATATTGTGTTTATATATAAATTTGTATATTTTATAATGTTTATATTCTTCTATTTGTTCATATCAAATTGCATGATAATAATACACAAAATTATGTCGACACGAGAAATTCAATAAAATATCCTTTATTTTAAATTCCAAGTAATTCCTTATTATAAAAATATGTTTTTTTTACTTTCTCCGGAAAATAGTCATCTGTACCTTTTTTCTCCATAAGAGCGTTAGAAAGGGACTACCATAAGACACACAGTACTAATATGTTATTTTCTATTTTAAGGGTTTATTACGAAATAATAGCACATTATTCAACCAATAAGAATTGCAAATTTTATATGGGCGCGATTTATTACAAAGATTATCACACTGTATATAACTCTGATCTGGTATTTCGTCAGAAATTTTATCAGCACAGTTGGAATAAGTAGTAATTTAATTTATCTCTTGAAAATTTGTTTTTCTAACTTAATTATTTCTTATAGTCTACACCTTTGCCAATGTAAAGATTTAGTTGGTGCTTTTTACTCCACCCATATATAGACAACTTTTATAGACAGTTTTATGAAAAAAACTGCTGAATCTAATTTGAAAATAGCTATACATCTTATAAAACAATTTAATAAAAATTATATTTGGGTATAATAAACTAAATAAAAAAGATCTAAATAAAAAAGTACCAACGAAAAAAAAATTATGGCTATTGTTACATGGTCGTTTATCGCCTGATAGAATGAAGGTGATGGCTGGTTATATTCTTTTGGTTGTTAAAAAGTATTGGTAAAAAATTCTATACTTTTCTGTTTTTCAAATAATGATGGTGGTCCTTTTTACCCGCGGTCCTTCAAGCGCCTTTCTACCCTATATAGTATTAGATACATTGTGTGTTTATTTGTTTGTCCCAAAATTTCGGCGATATCTCTCCATCGAACCACTTTATTAAATAAATTCAAATACGCTTATAGACTTCTAAGTATACAACGTATTTATGGTAATAGCTCACGACAATAAAAAGCAAGTTATTATTAAGTCATATGGTTGACAGAGTTTTTGGCATCGATTTAACAAATGAACTTTGCATGTTTAATTTGCATTAAAATCTAATTATGAACTAAATCAACAATAAAATATAAAAATGATCTCGATTCTTATCGTAGCGTTTAGCTATAACTCATTATGAAATAAATATAGTTCCAGGCAAACATATATAAACTATAACAAAAGTCCTGATGATAATAGCTTCACAAATAGTTTAAGCAACTTGCGCTGGTTTACGTTTTGACATAAAATATGTTAAAAAAAATCCTATTAGTTTCTGCTATAGGTCAAGAAAATAAAAAGTTATCATACTTAAACATTAAATTTTGAATATAGAATGTTAAGAAAAATTATAGTCTCAGAAAATCGTTAATAAAATCATGTTATTTTTGTCTTAATTTTATTAAATGAAGTACAGCTTTTTAACGAATGCGTTTATTTGTTCAACTTTATGATCTTAAATATTACTATTTTCTATTTTTAACTTCCGAAGGAGAAGTTTATGTTTTCGTCAAAAAATCCGATTCGCTAATTTTACGTTTTCTCGACGTTTCAAGCCATTCTGAATCAAATGAGACCAAATTTAGAAAAAGTATGTGTGTGTGTGTGTGAACCGATTTTTTGCCGTAAATCGACGTTTCCTCAAAAACGGCTGGACAGATTTCAAAAATTTAAATCTCGATGAGGATGTATCTCTATTGTTTGTTAGCTTTGTGCGACGATCGGCCAAGCCATTTCTTCGTAAGTAGCAGAAGAGTGAAACATTTTTCGTCCACGTTTTAGTCCGCAGTTCGGAATCGATTTTGAAAATTCAAAAACCGTTTGAAAGATATTGGTGTTGATTAATTTTTGGTAGAGATCGGCCGGGCCGTTTTCTTGTAATAAAGGTTTAAAAAAAATTGCGTCGATTTTTATTATTATTATTTTGACGGTCATATCATAGTCTTCTAGATCATACTAAAATATTACGGCCCGACAACTCGTTTAACTTTAAAAATTCGTTTAAAAAAAAAGTTTGCAAAAATTAGTATCGTTTTTTTGGCATTTGTCAAAATTTGGCAAATTAGACCTTTCATCGACGTTTGCTCAAAAGCGCCTAAACCGATTTCAGAAACTTAAAAACCATTTGATGTTTTTCGATGAGGATTGTCGTTTGTCAGTTTTGTGAGACGACCTGCCGAGTCGTTTCTTTATAATTTGGAAAAAGAGTTAAACTTTTCGTCCAAGCTTATACTGCTGAATCGACTTTTAAAAAATCAAAAACTGTTGAAAGATATTAGTTGGGAATGATACTGATTATTTTTAGTTGAAAATCTATCGAGCCGTTTGAAAAAAATTCAAGCCGATTTTTATGGAACTTTTTTGGCTATATATATCATGGTCTTATAGAACTTACTTAATGTTACGGCCTTAAGACAAGTGGTTTAATTTTAAAAAATTTATCAAAGTTTGAGAAAATGAGTAGTTTTTTTGACGTTTGTTAAAATTAAAACTAGACGATTTACTTGGTATGTTACGATAGAGTACTGGTCTCATACCAACTACTTAAATCATGATTTCACAAGAATCCTTCTATAAATTTATAAACCAAAGAACTATATATAAGTAATAAAAGATTAGAAGAGGGAATATATTACAAAGCAATTAAAATGAGACAATAACGATATGAAACTTCAATTATAAAATTTTGATTTTTATTTAGTTAGGTTTATATTGGGCTCCTGAAAAATGGTAAATATGATCTTCATTCAAGAACTAAATACAGACGAAAAATTTCACACTTTTTTTTTCTAAGTACAAAGAAACGGCTCAAGCGATCGTTCGAAAAATTGGATTGCGTGTAGATATGTTTGTTTATTTTTTCGTGATATGTTAACAATTTTTAATTTTCATCTATATGCGCAGACTTAGGTTATATTGTTCAACTCGAACTAAGCATAAATTAATACATTCTTTTTTAAAGTACATACACATCATATACTAAATACCAATTATAGATTTTATATATACTTTGTTTTAAAATAATCAACATTTCATATATACTTTGTCTTATAATAATTAACATTTTATATATACTTTGTTTTATAATAATTAACATCTACTTTATAATAAAATGCGGAAACCATCTTTAAGAATAATAATTGCAAGATTGGTTACTTTGTAGTATTTATATTTTATAACGTGACCTATTTGCATTCAAATAAGATGTAAAAAAATGCAAGCATGCGATTTTCTCTGTACCATATAGAGCATGATGAAATGTCTATATATGGTTATTAAATATATGGACATATTCATACAAATACACAAGCATTAAGATATATATATATATATATATATATATATCTTCTGTATGTATGGTAAAGGTCACACCTCAGAGTCTGCACATTCAAAAAATATTATCTTCATAAATGACAATTTATGCTTGTGTCGCTATCCCGATGCATATTTACGTATTGTTTGTATTAAATTTCCATCCAATAATGATTAAAATTATATTAAATTATTTTGATTGAATTATTTAATTATCTAAGAATTTTTTTTATTTTGTTGCACATACATTTTATGTACAGCTTTCATCATAGTTCTGTATATCATGGGATTAAGCTTTGTGCTTTATAGAAGAACGCAATGTGAATTAGAAGAAACAATTTTAAAAACTTTTTTATTATTGTAATTAGATTAATCTATTTAATAATCACAATGTAAATTTGAACTAAATATATAAAAGTTATAGTAAAATTGAAATAACTATAAAAATATGTTCAGATGTTGCTTGTTTTTTGTTGGTTAAAATAATCCAGAACAAATATTAATAAAATTCGAATTTGCTACTACTAAAACTAGTTTATGTAATAGTAAAATAAATTTTCAATAGATTTATTACGTTTTTAATAATCATACGAAATAACAACATTTTTAAGTGGAATCCTTGCCAGATACACTGCTGTCAAGTGCAAAATTGTTACAAAGTGGTCTTTAATTTCGATTCGATTTAAAATGGATTCAAAATTGTTGGCTAAAACGTAGACGAAAAATTTCACTTTTTTTTAAAGTACAAAGAAACGGCTCGAGCGATCGTTGTGCAAAACTAATCGATGCTAAACCTTGTCGAGATACATCGATCTGCTTTTAAATTTTGTGGTCCAGCCGTTTTTGAGAAATCTTTATACACACATACCCACACTTAATCACACACACACACACAGGTTGTTTTCAAAATTTGCTCTCATTCGATTCAGAATGACTTGAAACGTCGAGAAAACGTAAAATTAACAAACTTCTCCTTCGGAAAGTTAATAATAGAAACAATAATATTTTATGTATTTTAAATGCATGCATGCGAAATATGCGTAAAAGTACGAAAAATTGGGTTGACGGTAGATTTGTTTGTTTATTTTTTCGTGTAAAAAAAGTAAAAAAAGCCATTTTGCAGTCAAAAATGATCATTAGGCACATGTACATCAAATTGTCAGATATTTCATAGAGATTTTAAAAATAAGTATAAATTTTGTTTACTTCTCCTTAAGACAGCGATGCGGCGCTTACGCGCTTCGATATTCCTTCTATAAAACAGCCACGCAGCACGATTTTTTTTTAAAAAAAGTTCAAAATATTCAAAAAAAAAATCATGATTTAAAAAGAATTCTAATTTTTTCGAATAAGTCAATTTTTTTTTTAATTTTAAAATTCATAGAAATGTAATTTTTTCAACGTTTTCAAAATATTTAAGGTTTCTTCAAAAAGTTCATTTTGAGTACTCGGAGTTCCAGCAATTTGCCTTAAGGCACGATTCCATGCACAACTAATTTTAATTGAGACCCGGTACTCTGAATAAAAACTTCCAAAAGTCAATTGGTTAGGCAATAATGTTGAGATTGTAGTTGTATTTGTATTTGGCCTATCGTGATTTGTGAGTCAATTTCTATGCATAATATAAAGAAGAAAGCACTGGTTCTGTAAGCGATAATCAATACCCCACGTACGTGTTGTATTCTGCGGATATTCTTTTTCGCTATCTGATCACACCGGCAGGCACGGTAGGCCGGTAGGTGGGTTATAGAGAAAATTAGCCGAATTCGAATGAACGATGTAAATTGATTTATTTTTAGTAAACTGCAAGTATTTGTGATGTAATTTTATAATTTTACTAAATGAATTATTAGAATATAGCACTTTATTATAATTCATGTAAGTGTAATGTTATTTTATAATTTTACTAAATGAATTATAACACATTTGAGATTCTCAGCCAATGAAAATTTGTACATTTGCTTCTATCTTCTATGAAAAAGCCAGTGAAGATTATAACGAATCATTTGTTATACTTATACCGACAGAATTTATTTACATACTGGTTTCATAAAGAGACGATTAGTTCCATCGATCTTTCATTTCAATTTAAGGATTAAATATGAAATCACGTACGCATTTGTTTCCGAGTTAGAACTCCTACCACAAATAAAAAATTACACGAACCGTACAAGTGAGCAATAAAAATTAAAAATCTTGGTACGGGGCCCAAAAAATTGTAACAAAATTAATACTCTTTTCTATTTTTTTTATAAAATATCTGAAAATGTATTGAATATATGTCCAATGATCATTTTTGACCGCAAAATGCATTTTCAGATAACTTCCCGTAGTGTAAGTTTTACTTTTTCTTCTGTATCTCTGAAACCGTTAGACCTGCCTTTCCAAAAATTTAATATATTTTTCATTTTGTCAATATAAGCAAAATGTTTTTTTGAATCATTCAAATCGGACGCTCCGTTCTCTCAAACACTGAATTACCATTTTTAGCACTTTTTGCCCCATATCTTCGAAACGACTGGACCCGTCTACGCCAAAAACTAATCAGCACATTTTCGCATCAATAGGAATCGAATTTTTTTTTTAATCATTCCAATCGGTTAATTCGTGCGCCCGAAATTGTGGAAGAAAAATTGTATCCAAACATACACACAAACATATATCCATTTTTTCTGAGGTATGCCAAAATGTCCAGAATCCTTTTAAATGTAAAGATATGCAGAAATTTGCTTTTATAAATCAAATCAGAAAAGACAACTTGAGTTTTTAAAAATACAAAATTATCTTATCAATTAATTGAAGATTAATTAAGAATTCCTACTAGCGTTCTGGCATAGTTCTTCGGCAAGAGAGTTGGGGTAATCTTCAACGAGGCTTTTGTACTTGTTTGAATGACTTGTGCTGATGTCGGATTGATTTGGAAGCGAATTCCTATAGTTCTATGCCGTGTTCTAATTGGCTTAATAATGATCTTCTTACACCCACAACCAAATTTCCTTATAAAATATGAATCAAATTACTTTCATCTATTTACCCTGGTATCCCGTAATAAAATTATTTCAAAAGTTTAGATGTTGAGTCATCTAAATACGATAATAGTCTGCAGTGATGTCATATAAGAATAATACAAAGAAGGATAGTATGCCCACTTCAATCAATTCGTTTCCACAGTATTGTTTTCGTTCGAGAATTGCCCAATTATGTCTACGAGCATTATTGTCAGTTGTATAAATTAATAGAAGACGACAATTTGTAATTATTAAATACTAGAACAGTTGCGAATTGAATTTCATTCGTTTTATATTATTTCAAAAGCTAAATTGAATTATAGGGTTTTAACTGCACATTCTTTTAACACTTTGTGCAGACCTTTTGATTTCTTCTGTTGAAAATAATAATTAAAATTATTGGATTGGTTGATTTAAATTAATTTTTAGATGTTAATTATAACTTCATTAATACATTATGCAGATTTTCATTTTAGTACAATATTATATTTTCCATGATTTTTATGAGTAGTATGAGAACTTTATTATAATTTCTGAAAATAAAGCTGTCCTTTAGTCTAAGCTTTCTTTGAAATCCCCCGAGCCAATTTTCAAAATCAATCAATTTCAATACTAATTTCTGTTAATTTGCATAAGTTTTTTCATAGTTAGCCATTAAAATTTCAAAAGATTTTGCTTTTATCTCAATCCACTTTCCTTGAAGAACTTTCGTCTTTTCATAACTAATTGAAAAAAGCAAAATTTGTGTGCGCATGTTTAAAAATATTGGATTTAATTTGAAAATGAACCAATACGAAAGACATAAAATTGAAAACTCAACACATTTTTTTAATAGTAGATAGATGGGTTTCTAACTCCAAAAACTTATAGAGAACTGTTACTATATTGCTTTCGTAAAGTTAATTCAATAATGCAGTCGGTTGGTCTTATTTTTCCGAATATTTAATTATTAAATAAGGTAGAAATTATTTATCATAAAACATTCTTATTTTTCTATATATATATATAACAATACAACATTCATGAGACAGCAAAAACAATTAATATCTGTAATATTTCCAGTATTCATAAACTACAAAAAAGAATAACATCAAAATTCTATACGATGGGTTTTCAATGGACAGAAATCATATTTGTTGTTTAATTAAATTGATTAGATTCATTACCGAATAATTTTAATGAACAAAATATTTTGGTAATCATACTCTGTTATCTTATCTACCGACAATTCCATTTCTTTAGAATTTTAAAACAAATTTTCATTAACTAAATATGATAATTAAAAAAACAAAGAATATCATTGCCGATGATAAACTAAATTGATAAAACATTATCTACTATTATGATTATGCGTATGATTGAATTTTGTTATTGTTCTAATTATTAAAATTGTTAATTTAAATTTTCAGTAAAATATTCTTCACATTCTTATGCATTAGCATAAACAAATATTTTACTTATTGTTTAAATGAATATATATATATAAAAATAGATCTTTTTAAGCACATATAAATAATATAATACAAAAATAAGTAAAATACTTTGGTATTTTTTACCAAATAGTTTGGAATTCAATTATTAACTCCTGAAAAGAGAAGTTTTTTCTTGCCAAAAAATCCTATTTTCCAATATTGTTTTCTTGGCAATCAAGTCATTCTGAAACGTTTGACAACAAAATTAGATAAAGTGTGAGTGTGAGCCAAAATTTGGCCTTTTGTAGGTGTTTTATTTAAAACGGCAGAACCGATTTTAGAAGTTTAAAAACCATTTGATGAAACTCTGTAAGAATTCGCATTGATTAGTTTTGCGCAAGGATCAGCCGAACAGTTTCTTATTTAATATTTTTGTCAGCATTTTTGCTGAAAATTCTGAATCTATTTTGAAAATTGGCTGGAAGTTTTAGAAGTTGAAATCAATGACTGTTCGGACAATATCAGTTGGGAATCGTGCTAATTAAGTTTTAGTAAAGATCAATCGCGCCGTTTCTTCGTAAGAAATTGTTGAATTTTTTTTTTTTTGACAAATTTAATGAAATTTGCACATAATTTATGATCCAAAAAACATCCAAAAGCATAGGCTTACGAAAAGCACTTTAATTATAAAAATTCGTTAAAGTTTGGAATTATGGGCCGCACTTTTAGGCTGTAAATGGATGTAAATGCCTTGTTTGGCTTTTGGTTTGTTCATGCAGTTTAATAATAATTTTATTATTAAATATGTATGTTTGTGATAAATTTTATTGATACATTTACTGTAAATGATTTACATATATAATAAGAGTGTTTAAAAAATATCAATTGGCAATCAAATTAATTAGTTTTATTTATAGTATAGTTTTATTTTAGTTATTTTGTGTACATCCGACAGGTACTCTTGTATTATTAGTTTTTTTTTAATTATCATATTTAGTTAATGAAAATTTGTTTTAAAATTCAAAAGAAATTGAATTGTCGGTCATAAAGAAATAAGTTTTATGTATACTTATTTCTCTAAAACAAACTAAATTTGTTTAATTATAGCCTAATATAAACATCGCATATATTTTTTTTAACAATGCTTTTCAAATATTTTTTAATAATTGTTTTGTTTACTCACATATTGACCTACTCCCACGGCACACGGCTCTTCAGAGAAAGTCTTAAACATTTAAATTCAGTCCATTCGAGTAAATATTGTTACATATTAAGTAGTCGTGTGTTACATGGTGACTTAAGATAAAAAGTTCGATCTACCCATATTATAAACAAATATACAGAAAAATGTTAAGATGCTGATATATTAAAATTTTATTTAATTTAGTTTTAAGATTTTTGACATTTAATTTTTTTCAACTATAAGTAAACTTCATATTACAAATTTATATTTACACTGCACAAAGATTAGATATTTTACAATACTCTTATTCGATAGATTTTCTGATTTTTAAGTTTATCAATATCAAAATTATGTTTTTTTGTACAGTTTCCTGTAATCAATGGACTTAAATTCTAATTAGAACTATAAACTAAAATTCTAACTAAAAATTAGAAAAGTTTACTCCAATAATTGAAATAACTGCTTATAGTCAAACCTATTTGTTTAAACTGTGAATTTTAAAAGTATGTTAATAGTTATTAGTAATTTTTAAGTTTTTTGCTATAAAAATTTTATGTACATTATTATAAAACCTTGCATTAATTAAAATATTATCCTTTAAATTTATCAACTGAAAATTCGAATAATTTGCTCAAATAATTGAAATATTTACTGGTATGTTATAATTGTGAATCTTGTAAGAATTTCAATAATTTCTATTTAGTGGTACAAAACCCATAGATTTCGAAAAATACTCTTTTTGGCAATAAAATGGGCTTTTCAGCACTATTTCCGCAGAATCTGTATTATCAGTTTCTAACAAAAGGATATTATAATTTTTAATTTTTTAAATTAAAGCAAAGTAATTGTCTTATTCAAAATAATTTTGATATATGTTTTATGCCAAAAATTAAAAAAAAGGAATGCGCGTAAGGTTCACACGCGATTGAAGTAAAACTTATTTGCTACTGTACAAGATGGCATTTAAGTAAAAATAAATACATCATATAACAATTTTGAATAATGTTTTGAGAAATAAAGTAATTGCTGATCAATAAATTCTATAATATTCGTTCACACAGTGTGTTATGTTAACAACGTTTAAACAAATATTGTTTTTGCAACTTCACTCATCATGTAATTGTGTTTGAAGAACTTCATGTAATTAAAATTAACGTACATTCATTGACTGCTTGTATTTTTTTACTTTTTCGCTGGCGATAATCTCATTCTTTGAACAGCTGCAATATCTGTCTTGCCTAAAAAATATTTTCCTAACTTCAAAGATTTATAGAGACTACGAATATTATAGAAATAATTTCTAATCAATGAACTTACGTTTATTTCACGACACAAATGTTTAATTTGTTTTATTATTTTCAAGGAACAGGGTAAAATATTCTTTTGATTCAAGCATTTTTTATTAAATCAAGATTTGTACTACGATGTAACTTATAAATGTTTATTTATCTATGCCGATTTTCGACGACAGATCTCTATTCACAAACACGACGACTCGACGACTAATCACAATCGGCCCGTATAAGAATGATATCATCGAGGGCGAATAACGAATCATTGGCACTCGACTCGGCCGTAACGCACTTCCGTTGCCTTTGTACGGATTTACACCCTAAAGAAGATTTACTTCAAAAATATGAACACTTTAGCATATTCTGAAATCACCAAGCATTGTTTTATTAAATTGATATAAGATACTTTTAATTATGAACCATTTCTTCCAAGTTTAATTCTTATTTTTCATTACTGGATAAGTTGCATGAAAACGTTGCGAGTATGGACAAGGTAATTATGGTTTTGTGAAACCAAATAACCATGAGGATGCTTTCATTTAAATCCATAGTTAATGTAGCTGTCCAAAATTATAAAAATAAAACCACTTTAATCCTGCAAATTTTTGCATCAGGAAAATTTTGCAATAAATTAAAATCTATTTTATTCATTTCTATTAGCCAGGTGTTTAATATTGCTTAATAAGTTGAGTTAGTACATGTAACTATAATTAAAATATGCCAAAAAATATGTCAAAATAATTCGTTATAGAATCACTCATAATATGTATAGTAATACGATTGATCTACAAACTCAAGTCTAGTATAAATCGAAGATACATGATAATTAGTTGGTGTAAATTTTATTTGACGGGATGGAGTATTTTTAGCAAAAATTCTTTTAATTCTTATACTTTTTTAATAAGCGTGATTTAGTACATAAATATTTGTCAATCAAAATAATAGCGCAATACCAAAAACACACAAAAAAATAATTTTGACCTATCAAATTTAATGGTTTGCTTGCTTGCATTTGGTGGGTTGGCGTATTCTATTTCATTACTAATAATTTTGAATAGTGTTCTTTTCCATTTGTTTATACATTTTTGATAATCATCATTAGTTACATAAACATTTGTTAATCAAAATAATTACATAATACCAAGAAACCACAAAAAATCGCTATAGACTGCAACGTCGCCTCGTGTCCATCTGACCATCTGTGCAAACAGATGTCCATTGAAACTCCTTCTGTTACGATGTAAGAAATTTTGTTGAATTTAAATAAGTTAAAATTGTTGAAGAATGATATAATAATATTAATTATCGCCTTGGAGTTGACAATACTTAGATGTGAATAGTTGTTTTGACAATTATGCTGTA
The DNA here is from genome assembly GCF_003426905.1 of Ctenocephalides felis. Classification (NCBI taxonomy): domain Eukaryota; kingdom Metazoa; phylum Arthropoda; class Insecta; order Siphonaptera; family Pulicidae; genus Ctenocephalides; species Ctenocephalides felis. The sequence continues at coordinate 23,361,167 of NW_020539724.1, read as the reverse complement.
TCTTGAGGGCTTATTAGCCGAATTTGTGACTATTCAGAGTCCAGGGTTGACCATGCAAAGAAACTATTTCGGGCTTATCATTTTGGCTGTGCTTTCATGAACTTTGGTTCATATACAGCCTTGAATAATGCTAAATTTATTTAAACAAATATTTTATTTATTTTCATAAACCTTTTCACCAAAATTTATTCCAGGTTTCTATTTTTCTCTCTCTGTCATCAAATTATCTTATTATTATATCATTCTCATGCCATATTTTTCTAGTTGTTTTTTTAATTAGATAAAGTAAATGAAATAATAGTTAGTATTAGTACCAGATTTTCTTTCAGTCAACTTTTAGGAGGCAACAATTTTATTATGTAATAGACAGTTATGAAGCAATTCTATTTTATAAATATGACACATATACATGTCTTTTATAGTTTTATGTTTTTCTATAAAATTATTTGTCCGTTAATACACTGAAGATGGGTCAAATAAGGTCTCAAAACGTAGACAAACCTCATTATTTTTTAAAAACATAACATAACTTTTATCTTTATAATAATTGGAATTGTTTTATAGGTGTAAATATAAACTTTTGTTTATTATATTTATATATAGATTCTCTAAAATCTTTTTCTTCAATTTTGTGTTATGAATACTAAGATTATTAACTTATCTATATTTTTTAGGTTTTTCATATGCAAGTGTATAGCCGTTATTCTTTATGGTATATGTAATCGTGTTTTGTAAAATATTAATAAATCATAGAAACATTTAATGTAAAGATTTATAAAACATTGCACTCTCTACATTCTTACTTTAATAACAAAACATGCTTTATCTGGTATCAACACTTGTTAAAACTTAATAAACTCTGTATCACATATCAAGTAAATGTAGTAAATGTAAATAATTAGGTACATATAAATAATCAGGTACATTTATTTCGATGCGTTGTCATAAAAAAAAAATTAAAACATATTTTTCGGTGAATATATATAATAAAAATCGGTTGTCTGCCCGATGGCCGGTTCATGATGTGAGGGCACCAGAAAATCTGTGATTCCCCTTCCTTCTAATATTTATTAAAACTATAACTATTTTATTCCTAATGTTTATTAACACTTATATGCATGCTTTTATTCATGCGTAACTTCTACTTCCATGTTTCCTATAAATTTATTGTATTGACTTCCTAATAACGCTGCATTTGGTTTTTAGAAGGCAATGTTTAACCAAATATATATGTTTATTTTTAGATTTGTTTTAATACTGATATTTTTTTAATTTGTTGTAGCAATGTCGGGGAATGACTACTTTGACTTGGAAACATATTGTCGTCTATATTTTCAAGTAAAACATATGTCACTACTGCTTGATATCAAGCACTTTGAGATGAATATAAAACCTAGAGATCCATAGTCCTTACTAAGATGGGATGGCCTAAGGTCGCAACGGAGCACGAATGAGGTATGTCAATGAGGTCAACATTACAGAATATTATTATATTCGTTACAATATAATAATATTAATTATATTATAAGTTTTCTGCTTGATGGCAGAATTAAAATATGTCATAATATATACATGCGTCAGTCGATAAAGTTTCTTATATGAAATAATACACCTCTTTTTGCCAAATGCTTAACTTTTGCATTCGAATGGTGACAATATATCGAAACTGTGAATTTTTTAGTTAGAGGGGCCAATTCTCTGATAAAATAGAAATGTTAGGACAATGATATGTTACGGTCCTGTCTTCGAATAAATTGGTAGTAACAAACTGTTAAAAATCTGTGTACTGCACACATTACGGCGTTTCACACATAAAACTTAAAATACTAACCTACCTAAACAAATGCCAAAAAAACAAGTTCATCATAAGTGCATCTTCCTAATGTGTTCTTGATAACAAATGCGTGAGTTAGATTTTTTGTGGAAAACGCCTGATTGCACAGCAAATACAAAGTATTTAACGGATTTTACTACTAAATCATGAGATAGAACTATAACATAGCGTTGGCATATTTTTTTCTCTATTTTATCGGAGTATTGGCTCCTATATGTTTCGCTAGAAAATGCACCGTTCCAACATATTGTTGCTCTTCGAGTGCAAAGGATCAATATGCGGTAAGTAGAGATGTATAATTACAAATAAGAAAGCCCCATAGTCGTCGCCACTATGCACCATCAAATTAGACCAGGTTTTTTCATTAATTTTTTTTCTAAATTTTTCTAAAAAAAAAGTATGAGTTTGCAAAAAAGTATATTCGAGTTACTGGTATATTTAAAAAAAAAAGTCTGGAGCGTAAAGGTTGGAAATATTTACAATTATATCCACATGCTTGTACATCCGCGTTTATAGATTTTTTTATTGTTTTTGAACAGCAATTATAAATTAAGAGCTCTATAAGCTATTGGGCTAATTTTATATCTCAAACAGTTGTCTCATCTCTGAGTTATAAATTTTATTATTATAATTTCTGTAATATGTCGAATATTTTACTCGAATTTACTTATAATATAGTCTACAATTTGAAAGTATATCTTGCCGAATAATTTTCACTAGAAAATATATTGCTATAGGTAGATAGCAAATGACAATCGTTGCCACTACACTACCGCTTGACATCAGGCTCCTCAAAACGGCAAAATATACTTTCGACCTTTTTTTAGGACTAGCTGCTCTGGCCACTTACCCGATATTTAGTCTTTTTTATAGAAATTAAATGAAAACTAGTGGTGTATGGCATCGTGCCTTAAGGCTAATTGCTGGAACTTCCTGTACCCCAATGAAACATTCGAAGAATAATAAATGTATTCAAATAGATTATTATAAACACCATAACTTCAACATGATTTGATAAGTGAATTTTGTCATTTTTATTTTAACTAAGTTTTATTAAACGTTCCTATTATTGTAATTAACATACATATATATTCACAAAATGGGTTTTGTAATGATTTTTGTTTATGTCCTTTTTGAACGGAACCGGAACAAACATAAGAACCGGTTTTTGAATCGGTTTATTATTTTTGCGTTTCGGGAAAAAAATGTTAGCATAACATCACTGGGCAAAATATAAGATTTGGGTGCTTATTTTTTTGAATGATTTTTGCACATTTTGCTCCGTTTCTCCGAAACGGCTGGACCTGCCTTCGCCAAGTCTAATCACTATTATTCCCCATCATTACTCTCAACAACTCGAATTTTCTGCACTCTTTGCTCCATATCTTCGAAACGGATGAATCTGCCTTTGTCAAAAACTAATTAGCACATCTCCTTAACAATAGAAATCGAAAGTTTTCTGAATCGTTGAAATCGGTTGATCCGTGCGCTTGACAACGTGGACAAAAATTTGTATCCACACATACATACACACCTTCACTTTTTCTAAGGTATGCCAAAATGTTCAGAAACCTTCAAAACGTGAAGGTATGCAAAAATTTTCAAATGCGACTTTTAACGATTACAATAACTTACCTTAAGGAAAGTTAATAGAGGTGTATCTGCCTTAAGGCAAATTGCTGGAACTTACCGTACCGTCATGAAATATTCGAAGAATATTAAATGTTTTCAAATAGGTTATTATTAACACTGTAACTGTCATTTATAGACAAAATATAAGAGAGAGGAGCTTATTTTTTGAATCATTCAAGTGGGATGCTTAGTTCTCTCAAAAACTGCCATTTTTTGCACATTTTGCTCCGTTTCTCCGAAACGGCTGAACCTGCCTTCGCCAAAATCTAATCACCACTATTCCCCATCATTACAAATTGAGTGTTTTTTAGATCATTCAAATCGGATACTCCGTTCTCTCAAAAATTTCTATTTTCTGCACTCTTTGCTCCATATCTCCGTAACGGTAGGACCTGCCTTTGTCAAAAACTAATCAGCACATCTCCCTATCAATAGGAATCGAATGTTTTTTGAACCATCGGTTGATTCGTGCGGCCGAAAACGTGGACGAAATTAAAAAAATTGTAAAAATTCTCAATTTCGATTTTTGGACGATTACAATAACTTACCCTACGGGAAGTTAATAGTAGTGTATGGCATCGTGCCTTAAGGCAAATTGCTGGAACTTCCCGTACCGTATGAAATATTCGAAGAATATTAAATGTTTTCAAATAGATTATTATAAACACTATAACTTTCATTTATAGACAAAATATATGATAGAGGATAGAGGAGTTTATTTTTGAATAATACAAATCGGATGCTTAGTTCTCTCAAAAACTGCCTGTTTTTGAACATTTTGCTATGTTCCTCCGAAACGGCTAGACCTGCCTTTGTCAAAATCTAATCACCACTATTCCCCATCATTACGAATTGAATGTTTTATGGATTATTCAAATCGGATGCTCTGTTCTCTCAAAAAACTCGATTTCTATTTTCTGCACTCTTTGCTCCGCATCTCTGAAACGGCCAGACCTGTCTTTGCCAAAAACTATTCAGCTTATCTCCCTAACAATAGGAATCGAATAAATGAAACATTGTATCCATACATACATACACACACATACACACACACATACATCCATTTTTTATAATTTAGCCAAAATGCTCAGAAACCTCTGAAACGTAAACATATGCAAAAAAAATTATTTTTCGATATTTTTGCAATTACTATAACTTACCCTACGAAAAGTAAAAACATAATTCGTTACAAATGTGCAACAATCTGCACAACCCACCCCTGTTCTTCGCATATTCACCAGTGTATTGTGTCCAATAAGAACGCTCCGTTGGGCGTGCCGGTGTCTCCCCGACTACAAAAACGGTTGAACCATCGCCAGCCGGCGCAGTCGTTGTTCCGAGCTTGCGAACAAAACAATTAACTCAAGAAAAAGTTAAATTTCAAGTGAACAAGAAGAGATAAATAAATATTTATTAATTTCTTTAAAAAAAATAATAAACAAATATGAGGGAAATCGTACACATCCAAGCCGGACAATGCGGAAATCAAATTGGCGCCAAGGTGAGTTTCCTTTAATGGTAATAATAGTTTCCTTTAGTGATAATAGTGAATTTTAGTGATTTGTGGTGATATGAATTTTGGTGATGAAATTGTGAAGTTCAGTGCAGCTTGGGGGTCATTCATTGGAATTATTTAAAAAAATATATATATATATATATCAACTAAAGTACATGTGGTGTGAAAATATATCCAGTAAATTATTTTAGTATCTTATCCTAGAATGACTCCTAGGACTACCGTCGACTATCACTTTTATGAGCTCTATTTACACATATCTTAATTTATATCACTTAATTTTGGTGTGATAAGATTGTGAATGACAAGCGGTGTTACTTGCCAGTGACGTTAATGAAAATCACGTTTTAAAGTCTTATTTTATTTATTCAAATTATAAATGAGTGTTTATTTAGATGAAAGTTTGTTTGAACTATCTCAAAGTATGTATGTAGAGATGTTTTCGAAATCTACTCATTTTGGGCTTGTCTAATTTTCAAACAGTTAAAAATTAGAAATTAGCAAAAATCAACTTATGTTTTTGATTTTTATCAATGTTGAAAAATTATGCTTAAATTTATATATTATCTCTATTTTCTAAAAAAATCTAAACTTTAGACTTTTCTATTTTCTATTGTGTGTTTCTGCTCATTATGTGTAGCCTAATTTTCAAGCGATTTTTACTTATAAATTAGTACAAAATGAAATTTTTTATCAAAGTTGAGAAATTTATTTAATCTACTTGAAAATTATATCTTATTTTTATTTTCAACTGAAGTATCTTTTTAAATTGTAATTTTATAAACAGTTAATCAAACTTTTTAATCATCGTGTGAGAAACATTAATTATTTTTTAAGCTATTTTATATCAAATTATTTTTGAATTTTTAATTTATAATTATTATTTTATTTAGATGAAAGGAAAAAATGTTTTCGAAATCTATTCATTTTGCGTTATCTAGTTTTCAAACAGTTTATAAAAATAAAGTGAAAATGAACTTTTATTTTGATTTTCACCAATGTTGAGAAAAATAGTATTTTATCTCTATTTCCTAAAAAAACAAATAAAGAATAGAATTTTCTAAAAATGTTCAATTTATTTTATCCCTATTTTAAATTTATATTTTTTCTCTATTTTATCTAAATTTTATCCCCTTTCTTAATTGTAATTTTATAAATAGTCAATCAGAATATTTCATCATTCTATGAGAAACTTTTATTGTTTTTTACCCTTTTTTATATAAAATTATTTATTATTTTTATTGCACTATTATTATTTTTAGATGAATTTTTGAACTATTGCACAATATATATATGTAAAAATGTGTTCGAAATAAATTTTCAAACAGTTTTTAGAAATTAGCAATATTTTTATGAAGTTTGGGAGAACATATTATTTATTTTTAATTTATATTTTATCTCGATTTTCTAAAAAAAATCCTAAAAGTTATAGATTTTTCTAAAAATATTAAATTTATATTTCATCTCGTTTTAAATTCATACTTTATCTCTATTTTTATTATTTTTATTTATTTGCAACTAATTATTGGCCTCTTTTTTAATTGTAATTTTATAAATACTCTATCAGAATATTTTATTATCTCATAGGAAAATTTATTGATTTTTTAAACCTTTTTATTATCATTATCTATTTATTCAGACAATCAGAAAATACAATTTATTTTTTAAGCTGTTTAATATCAATGGCCTTTATTATTGTTCGCTAAAGAAAAATCATTATCCATAATTTAAAGGAAAATAATAAATCTTAAAATAAAATAAAATAAATCTACTTATGCGAGCTTAATTAATTGTTTTCCCTGGAACATTTTTTTTATTCAAATTGTTCTGTTTGAAATAATTTATGATTTTCGTTTGCTTCTGCAATAATTCTCTAATTCTGTTCAATTTTAATTTAAAGATTTTTTAATTGAAAGAAACAAATTGCAATATTTATTTTAAATAAAGTGTATTTTAACATTTTTGGTATCACGTCCATAATTGATTTATAACAAAAGTTCAAAATATTTTTTGCGATGATTAACTATAAGCTATAAGAAAGTTGAATAATTATAAAAAAATTTTTATTAATTCCTAACGTTCTTGCTTAAAGGAGCCGAGGCATTATTGATAAAAATAACTAAAAAATTGTTGAGTAATTTTTGGAGGCACTGAATCTATGAAATTCTCTTGCAAATCTTTAGAAAACAAATTGAATAGATAAACTTATACATTTTATTGAAATATATAATTCCAAAATGATTTTTACTTGAATTTTGGTGGTAATTATGTAATGATGATCTTCGAATCATGCTTGTTTAATGCTTAGATTTAAAGTTTAGATGTTTTATATGTTAAAATAACAAATATTTATCGATGTTTATGAATTTATACTCAAAATATGATTTGTTAGTTAATTGCTGTCGAATTTATTTTAAAACTCTCAGTCAGCGATTTTCGAGATATAAACATTATACTCAATTATTTTATAAATAAAGCATATATATTATACGATTCTTCGCATAGTATATCTATTATGTACTATATTTCAATTTCTTCTATAAATAAGTATTTGAGTAAAAAGTCCACTGAGTAATCTATTTATGTTCCAAATTCGTCAATTATGCGAATTGTATATTCTCCATATTCGTCAATAAATAGAAGTACATAGTTAGTTATATTTAGGATTGTTAGGATATATCACCTCATTATCAATTTATGTGTTCGTAGAACTATAATTCAAGTATTCGTGAAATTTTAATATTGATTTTCTGATTTGTATCAGCTTCACACGATTTTCTTACGATTAGTACGAATTATGAATCATAGTTGCTTCCAATTTTATATTGATTTTTTCATTTTTTTATCTGAATAACATTGTTCTAAGAAACAAAGTTATCATTGATAACTATCAATAAAATTTAGTTCATTACGAACATTAAGGAATTATCCGTGCGAATTTGCTTTTGGCACCGTTACTTGTTTCTTTGGTAATTTAATTAACATTGAAAAAGTGTGACTAGGTTGACACGCGTATAGATTTTTTTAGTTTATTTTTATTATTTGCTACATAAACAAAAAGATAGAGGTAATTTTCAACATAAATAGAGTTTCAAGTTTCTGCAAATGTTTTATTCGGTTTCACTCTAATATTCAATGTTATATCAGAGAAGAAAAGAATACAATCATACAAAAGTTATATTAACTTATACATATTTATAAATTAAAGAATAATAAATTATTAAGTATTAGAATACATCAAATGCAAAAACAATTTTATGTGAATGCACTAGCAATAGAGTCAATGTTGGAAATTTTAATGATAAAAAGTGACTTCTGCAATTTAGATACATATAGACATTGTTTATGTCAACTTTCGTACCATTTGGAGTTGAAATTTTTTCTCAATTCTTCTTTTCTTATTTCCTCCTATTTTTATAGTTTCATCAGCTGCTCTTAACATCAATTTTTCTAGTTTGAATTTAATAAAATCATTAAAGTGTGAAACAATGGATAGTATTAAAAAAAATTAAAACTGTCTTGAGGCACTATGCCACTTACTCCCGTTTTCATCTACCAGTTTTGTAGATGTGTGAAGTATCGATGTTATATGGATGAATATTATATAATTATATGAGTCTAACACAATATCATTTTGAGTTTCTGAACCTGAACATAAGTCCTCTGATAATAAATTAAACTTCGGTTTAATAAAATCCAAAACTTAATCACCCAGAGTAGGATTATCGTTAATCTTTGAAAATGTCAATCGATTTCGCAAAACTTCTTAATTAGAAAAACCCCTTGTAAAAATATTATAATTAAGTAATTATAAATTTGATATTTCAAGATCAAAATTGTTAATTTTGTTCTTTATAGACTAATTTTTACTTTCAGTAAGAATATAGAAGAGCCCCAGCGGATTTGGCCACTTTTAAATTCAACAGATAATTCGAATTTGTAGTTCAAAGTAATTTAAATAGTTGTTCTTTAAATCCTTAATAATTGCATAATCAGTAATTAGGAAGCCATGAGAATAATGTAGTCAGAATAGTCTACTGAGCCCTTATGCAGCATAATATTCGTCTTGTATGAAATAATTAAAGCAAAGGCAATGCACAAGACATTGTAAATTAAATAAATACACAAAATATTTTACTGAAAACAGTATTTTTTTATATTTTTTGATAAAATACATATTGCCAACAAAAAGGTTCATAGAAGCTACTTGCAAGTTTGAAGAATTATTAGAACTTTCAGAAAATTTAAATCAGTCAAATTTCTTTTGTTAGTGAATGGATCCAATCTACCCAGGTCATTGATGTTTGATATACTTGCATATCTAATCCAACGTCACAAAATCGAGAAAATAGTTGCCGTTCATCCATTCCAGAATAATTTTATAATTTATTGCCTGCATTTACAGTTGGTCTCGACGTCTTCCGCGCTCATGCATGATTGTTCTGATCATTAAACACATAACGGTTTGCACTAACTTGCATAATAATTAAAAATTTCGTCTTGAACTCTAAAACACATTTGCCCGTGAATTACTAGTTGAATACAACATGCCCGATATGCGAATGAACTGCTTCAATGAGAATTCAATGCACTTATTAAACACATTGGCACTTGGCGTCATTTCAAGTAATATTTTCTAATTATAAGAAACCATAACACAGAATTGGTTTTAAGTCAACGAAAATTTTAATATAGTTTTTCTACAATTATTTAAATATCACCTTAAAATTTGAGCAACATTAAGGCAAAGCTATGTTACGTAGTGTTTGCAAATAAAATGGTACTGAAAACTGTCAAAATACTATGTGCAGACAGACGTTTTACACATAAAATATAACTTCATTCATATGTTATTATGTCACATCACAAAAATGCACTTCGACATCTTTGTTAGTTTTACTATCTAAACACCTGACTGCACAGCAACCACATAGAATTTTGTCAGTTTTTAGTACCATTTTATATAAAAAAACGCTACATAGCATAGCTTTGCTATAACATTGTTCTATTTTACGGCAGAATCGTACCAATAATTTGCAAATTTATTTACCTATATATAATTTTTTTACTTACCGAATATTTAGGTTTTCAGAGATAAGAAATCTACTCCTAAACTTATTTTCATAAATTTGTATTACCAGAATGCTCTTTGATCCAATTTTAATATGATCGTTATTTTAGGTTTTTCTAAATGCATGGATTTATAGAATCGTAAAATGCATTTTTGACAATAACTTTTACAAACTATTACCATCAAAACGCTTTCGACCCTTTTTTTATGTTTTTTTGTCTTTTTGATAGAAAATTGATGAAATTGTTAAAAAAAATGCACCAGTATCTGACTATCTTAGATTTCTTTTTAATTTTCTAGAATATTCCAGGATATAAACATTTTCTCAGCCTTATTTCTAAAATCATTTAAATTCCATACTTTTTTATTTCATTTCATATTTATAAGTGTTTTCTACTAATTTTCAGCAGTTTGGAGACTGCAGCTACCATTTGGCAGACTTTTATAAATTTAACTGATTTTTTAATTACTTGTAATATAGCTTCAAATCCCACATTACTACAGCTAATTAGCTACATGAATGACACAGAGTTCACTTCCCAATTTCAATATCATCACCAATATCTATTATCTAATATCATTATTATGATTCTAATATAACATGTAAAATAAATGAAGAAGGTTACTGAATTTAATTTTTTTTAGTTCTGGGAGATCATCTCCGATGAACATGGTATTGACCCAACTGGTGCCTACCACGGAGACTCCGATCTTCAATTGGAACGTATTAATGTTTACTACAATGAAGCATCCGGTGGTAAATATGTTCCTCGTGCAATTCTAGTAGATTTGGAACCAGGAACTATGGATTCTGTTCGTTCTGGACCATTTGGACAAATCTTTAGACCAGATAATTTTGTTTTTGGACAAAGTGGAGCGGGAAATAACTGGGCCAAGGGACACTATACCGAAGGAGCTGAACTTGTTGACTCTGTTTTAGATGTAGTTCGTAAGGAAGCCGAATCATGTGACTGCTTACAAGGATTTCAGTTAACTCATTCTTTGGGAGGAGGTACCGGATCTGGCATGGGCACACTCTTAATCTCAAAAATTCGTGAAGAATACCCAGATAGGATAATGAACACATACTCAGTAGTGCCATCCCCTAAAGTATCAGACACAGTGGTAGAACCTTACAATGCAACTTTATCCGTACATCAATTGGTAGAAAATACAGATGAGACCTATTGTATTGACAATGAAGCTTTATATGATATTTGCTTCAGGACTTTAAAATTAACCACACCCACTTATGGAGATTTAAATCACTTAGTTTCCTTAACAATGTCTGGAGTCACCACCTGCCTTCGTTTCCCTGGTCAATTAAATGCTGATCTGAGAAAATTGGCAGTAAATATGGTACCGTTCCCACGTCTCCACTTCTTCATGCCAGGTTTCGCACCCCTCACATCCAGAGGAAGTCAACAATACAGAGCCCTCACAGTCCCAGAACTCACACAACAAATGTTTGATGCCAAAAACATGATGGCCGCATGTGATCCACGACATGGACGCTACTTAACAGTAGCAGCCGTCTTTAGAGGACGCATGTCCATGAAGGAAGTAGATGAGCAGATGTTAAATATCCAAAACAAGAACAGCAGCTACTTCGTAGAATGGATTCCAAACAATGTCAAGACAGCCGTTTGTGATATTCCGCCCAGAGGTTTAAAAATGGCTGCTACTTTCATTGGTAACTCCACTGCCATCCAAGAACTGTTCAAACGTATCTCAGAACAATTCACTGCTATGTTCAGAAGAAAGGCTTTCTTGCATTGGTATACTGGCGAAGGTATGGATGAAATGGAATTCACTGAAGCCGAGAGCAACATGAATGATTTGGTCTCAGAATACCAGCAATACCAAGAAGCCACTGCTGATGAAGATGCCGAATTTGATGAGGAGCAAGAAGCTGATGTCGATGAAAACTAAATTGTTTTTCACTTAAAATTTTCACTTGCGTTCTGAGATAATAGATTTTACAAAAAGCTTTTCTGAGTTACATGCACCAGATTTATTATTTATTTTATTAGCCATGACAAACTCAATGCGGATTTTTGTAAAGCAACGAATATATATTCCAAATTTAAAAGTTATAGATATGTCTGTTATTCCTTGAACACAAAACAAATATTTTCAATTTATTTTTTGTCAAATCAAATGCTGTATTTATTATATTTAATAAATGACAATTTATTGACCAATATTTTATGTACTTTTATTTTATAATACCGTATTCCGGTATATTAAGGAAAGTTGGACTTTAAAGATGATTTTTAGAAAAAGTAGAAAAGTGAATGAGACAAAACTGTTTTATTCTATCAATTAGACTTGTAAGATTTTTATAGAACAAAATTTTGCATCGTAGAACGTCATTTAATCGCTGTTTTGCTGAGTCCTTAATTCCGTGATAAAATTTGCCGCCTAACATAATACCGTACATCGTTTGTGTCTAATTCTACGAATGCTTCAAAGCATACGTTATTGTTCAACCGATTTGAATGGTTGAAAAACCATTCGATTCCTATTGATAGGGAGATGTGCTGATTAGTTTTTGGTCCAGACGTTTTGAAGATACGGAGCAAAGAATGCAGAAAATAGAAATCAAGTTTTTAAGAGAACGGAGTATCCGATTTGAATGATCTAAAAAACATTCAATTTGTAATGATTGGAAGAAAAGGTGATTAGTTTTTAGCAAAGGCACGTCCAGCTATTTCGAAGATACAAAGCTAAATATGCAAAAAATGGCAGTTTTTGAGATAACTAAGCGTCCGATTTGAATTCTTCTAAGAACTTTCTTTTCAACAAAATAATTGCTTTTAGAAAAAAAAATTTGTTTCTAATTTTTTTTCAAACTCTTTTTTTTTAAGAATTTTTTTTTTTTTTTTGTTTATCGAAAATAATTCAGATTTTAATTTTAATTCTGCTCTAATATACTTTAAACAAATAATTTCAACTTTGCGATTCAGTTTATATAATATATCTTGTAAATATTAGACAATGTTACAATATTTATAAAAAACTATTTAATATTCCTCGATCATTTCGTTACGGTACGGGAAGTTCCAGGAATTTGCCTGGTTATTAACAGTTATTATCAATATTATTACTGAATACTAAAACAGCCTCCTTGAATAAAAGATGTTTTCATTATTGTTATTAATATAAAATTTATTTCTCTAGAAATATATCATTTATTTATTCAACAAAAACAAGGTACAACGAATAAAGTAAATTAAACAGTTATAAGAGGGTCTCTATCTGTTGCCGAAACTGTTACAGATATCTCTTCGTTGAACGTCTTTTCTAATATAGATTTGAATTCCTTCAAAAAACCTCGCTCTGAATCACTATGATTACAAAGAATTACATGCTGTCCATTCTGAGCTGCATTTAGAATATCATGATGTTGCATTTCACCTGAAAGTGGTAATAATATGTTGAAAATAATTCATATTTATACATTGCAAGTATGGTGAAATTGTTTCATAATAAACAAAGAATTTATCAAAAGTTAATCAAAAAAAATTATACCGGTTAGAAGTAAATCTGCTTCAGTTACATTTTTAAAAACTGAGGTTCCAGATCCAGCACAAACTGCTACAGAAGATATAGTGGAATCTGCAATTATAAATGATTTAATTGAAGAAAATACATGGTTACCTTATGTGTTATAGAAAATATTCTGTACTCTTACCCATTGTTTTGCCTGCAGCCAAAGCTAATCGTACATGGGGTATATTTATTTGAGCTTTGACTAAATCTACTGCTTTTTGTACAGATATAGAATTCTTTAATTTACACAATCTACCAGCTCCAGTTGACGGGTCAATATTTTTCTACAAATTTCAATTTATAAAAATTAATTTATAACTTAATAAGTAATATTGCAAAATTAATTTAATATAAAATACTACTATGAATGGTATGATTATTATCACAAATAGATTCAACAATTTTTCTTACAATTATAGGCATAGATGTTTCAATTTCAAATGCATTTGCTAGCCAATCATTGACACCTCCTTGAACACAATCCCAGCTTGTATGGGGGGAAAACACGGCTATCCTATTTTCTAAGCAAATTGCTGTTATACGTTCTTTCCAAGTTCTAGAAAAAATATATGATTTACATTTAGTACTCCTGAGTATATTTTTATAATTCAGAACATTAAGTTATTATTCTTTTGACACACATTTGATTTCAAATGAAGTGTTTAAGGTTTTGAGAATTTTTTTTATTGACAACAAAGGTTTTTATCACATTCAAATATTTACCTACCAAATAACTTTAACTGAATCAATTAATATTTTTAAAAAATTTTAACCAACATATATACATTGTTTATTAATTAATGTTCTATATTTCATTTAAATATATTGTTAGCATTATTACCTCATTGTGACAGATTTCAATGGACTAAATATTGAAGGATGGTATGTAATTATCAAATTAGCAGCTAATTCGATAGCTTCTTGTACTACCTCTTCTGTAAGATCATTGGTCAGAAGTATCCGTTGTATCGGTCTAAAATACAAAGATAAATTTATTTATATATATATATATATATATATATATATATATATTGAGTAATTAATTTACTTGGGAGTAGCAGGTTCTATTAGTAATCCAACATTATCCCATGATTCGGCCAAAGTGAGAGGTGCAAAATCATTCAATTTTTTTAAGACTTGTTGTAAACTTGGAATTTCACTCATGATGTTTGGATTGTCATAAACTGATGCAAATCTCTGACAACTTATTCTCGGTGTTTTGTAAATGCTAGTACATTTACTTGAAATAGATCTCAATGATCTCACTGGAAAATAAGAATGTATTTATTATAATGGTCCCATTTCGAAAGTTTATATTTAACTATTTATATTATATATTCAGGCAAAATAAACTTGAATAAAATATGTGTTAAGTACGTTCATTAATGAATAACTAGCTTTCTATTTCCTTTGAGGAAATAAAGTAATTATGATTTAATACCACTTCGTGAACACATTTTTCAAGTACAGGACAATATTGTTCTATATTTAAAATTTAGTGGCATCTTTATGAATTCATATTACATGAAGATCTGTTCTTTATAATTATTTTATTATATACTTCAATTATAGTTACATTTTCTTAAATATTGTTGTAGGTCAGATATTGATTTTATAGGTTAAACATAGTAAACTTAGTAAATAAACGGATACATTTCTCATTCAAAGAATTATTATTAATATATGGCAAAATAAAAACAAACTGACAAATGTAAAGACAATAAATTCAAATGTAAATTATAAATATTGCAATCTAATATCTCAAAAAATAATAAACAATATAGATTTGGCGTGTACCATGATCAAAAACTTACTTTAGGAACAATTATTCCACGAATTTATTATTAATATATTTAATACATCTTACAGATACTGTTTTGGGACAATAACCTCATCTATAATTATTATGTTGTCTAGGTTATCTATAGGTATAGCTAACCGTAGATGACAGCTTATTTTCTAGCAAAGTATTTTAATGGGAGTGACTTGTCGACGTTCATAAATATAGTGTTGGTGATCAATATTAAAATTTTGATTCTTGATTACTAAATTATTATAATATTACAGCATATTCCATGAAATTTGATCCATTTTGCGGTTTTGCAATAAACATTATTAAATTATTTGAATTCGTGCAAAATTACCTTACAGTAATACCAACAACTATTTACTTTCAGTGACGTATGAAAACATTATCCATGTATGTTTATCTATCTATGACATTATCATTCCTGAACAATACATAACATAGACAATAATAAAATATAATATTTATAAATAATCTGATTCTAGTTCTGGTTATTCTGGTTATCTGGTAATATCAAAATATTTCAAATACACAATTTTTAATTGTGTTATTAAAAAGTGTGCAAAGTATAGGAGTTGCTTTGAAATAACCTTAGTTTATTTTGAAGCTAAATTCGCGTTTTCTTTATTTAATAACAAAATATAAAGTGCAAAATGGAAATAAATTTTGCTATCTTTTCTATGCCAAATATTTCAATATGTGAGTTTCTATCAACCGTCCGAAGTTTGATGTTTGATCCAACTAGCAAACAAATTGTTTTAAGTTCTGAATTGTTTGAGATCAAGATAAGAAAAAGTTGTGTATATGTATGTGAGCCAAAAGATGCCTTGTTACCTGTTACCATACTTTATATAAATATGCACTTGGTATTTAATTACCTAAGATAGGATCATCTTCCTCCAACAATCGGTATGCCCCTGTTGTAACTTCACTTTTTCGAATTGATACACCAAGTTCTAAAATAATACTAGTTTTTTTAAAATCTATGCATCAATTCATTATATAAACTTCATTATTGTACTTACGAAATCTTTTTTTATCCATGAGGCAGTTTGCCTCCAGGTAAGGGTCCCCAACGAATCCTTCGAATATCAAGGCAAATATGAATTTGACATAAGCAAACTATTATTAATGCATTATAGAACATACCTGGCATATTTAAGGTCGGAAGTGCATGAATTTTTAAATTTGTTCTTGCATTTTTTGCAAGGTGGTTTACTTTGCAAATGTCTGTGAAATGAGCGTCACAGATATAGCGGGAAGTGTTACAATGCAAAGGAGTCAAATCGTCCAGTTGCGGATTATTTGTCCTTCGCACCCAAACAGCAAACATCTAGAACATTTTCATTAAACATTACACATTTTCATTATATAAACATAATACGTTACACATGCCTGATCATTTTTTGCCGGAAAGACGTGCATTCCTACTCCCTCAGTCTTTTTTGTGTTGTGACATTTTGGCACGGAACACTTCGACATACCAAATTTCTTTTATAAATGTTTACTTAAACACAGTTAATAACCAACGACACTCGTGCACAAACTTATAACCACAAACGAAAGCAAATGGCGATCAAATATTTGAAAACTCTACAGGTTTTCCCCAATTTGAGCGAACGATTTGTAGTTGATATTGACATACACAGAGCACAGCCATCTGTATTTAATGCGATCAATGAAATAGCTGCCATCTGTGAAACAAGATGTACAGTACTCCTTGCTAAAACCACAGATATGGGAGTAAAATAGATCGCTATGTTTGACTTTACCTTCATTTTAATTTACTGCTTTAGTTATAGATGGCAACACATACACTTCAAGTAAATTAACCCCTTTTTTTTGTAAATAAAAATTTCTCCTTAAGATTTTACAATTGTCTGATGATATGATAAAGTAATTATAATATTTTTTTAATTATAATAGTTTTTTTTTAAATACAATATTGCAGATGAGATGAAATATGATCGGTAAGATTTTATCCTGTCCACGATTTCAATTACTTTGATCTGATTTTGGATACCATACTCGTATTTTGAAGCAGCTTGACCGATTTTTGCCTGGATGGGCACAGCTACGAAGAAGCGTCGCTAACAAATCTCACTCGCATAAAAATGACCTGGTTTCTTATGTAACATGCTATTAGATTGTCGACTGGGCTCCGTTGGCCAGGCGCTGTTTTGGTTTAGCGCTGTTTTTGAAGGGATAAATTAGGAAGATGTCGTTGAAATAATTCAAGAAGCAGCGCAGTCTTTCTAATGGTGAGCTCAAGAATGAACTGAACAAGAAGAAAACAAAAATGTTGACAGCAGTGATTCAGCGGAAAAGCAAAAAGAACTTTGGATGGTGTTTGTAAAAAAAGTTGGTTCCATAACTTAAATAATGGACTTAGATAATTGAAAATGATCCGAATTTTGACAGGAAAGTAAGGTGTGGTGTTAGAGATACTCTATCCGTTTATGAAGAACTTTTAAGAGAACGACGCAAAACAAAAAGTGAAACAACATTAGATGCTTTTGTCCCAAAACGGCAAAACACTGAAAACGCGAAAGGCTAACTAAATATAATGAAATTAGAATGTTATCTGTTTTTTCAAGAATCTTTGTTTTGTTATTTATATTTTGGCCTTTTTTGCAAGAAATAATAATGTGGAATTAGTTTGGGCTTTAAGAAATAAATGTTTGGTTTTATTTTTAGTAAAAATAACATACACTTTAAATTTAATGCCGAACCAATTTCCTAGCCTTTATGCTTATTTATCTATGTTCCTTATGCTTATTTATCTATGTTCCTAGCCGTCTTCTCCTAACCCCTTACTCTACTTTCATGGAACGTATCCCCCGCGTTAAACGGGGTATTCCTGTACTTCTTGTATTGAGAACGAAATATTTAAAATACAAAATATATTTCAACTAGTTGTAAGTAACATTTTGTCTTAAAGTAAGAATTAGATAAAATGTTTAACTGTTTGTTTCGAAAATAAAGTTTACTTTTTAATTAAAAATGATTTTTAATTGATATATTTGAAACATACTTATATAATCACATACCTAGACAATATGAGAATATTAACTATAATAAACACATGTCATTTCATCGATCTATTTCGAGTTTTAAAAATGTATTTTATTAATTGTAAGTATACATGTTAACTGTAATCAATAGCTGTCTACAAAATATCACAGAACGTACAGATATTTCAGCATAGATACCAGAAAACGTCGGCATAGATACCGAGAAAACGTCGACGAAAGGTCAAAAGTCGCCTCTCATACACTTTCTTTCGGAATGACTTGGTATATTACTGACTTCTTCAGTAATGTAAATATATCGCAGACATACTTTCACATAACAATTGTAATGCTTATAAATATTATAATTATTTACGTAATTCTAAGTATTATAATTTTACAATACATAAAATATATAATAATATATAATAATTACATAAAATATATTAAATATAAATATCAAAATTGGGAGAAAACTAAATTTCTAGGATTAAAATTTATTTATCAGATTCTACTTTGTTAATTCTACATTTAATAATTATTTTGCTTTCTGATCAACTTCCCGAAAGAGAAGTTTATGTTTTCATCAAAAAATCCGAATCGCTAATTTTATCGACGTTTCAAGCCATTCTGAATCGAATGAGACCAAATTTGGCAAAAGTATGTGTGTGTGTGAGTGTGTCAACAGATTTTTTGCCGTAAATCGACGTTTTCTCAAAGACCGATTCAAACATTTAAAAGACATTCGATATATCTTAATGAGGACTATTGTTTGTCAGTTTTGCGCGACGATCGGCCAAGCCGTTTCTTTATAAATCGCAGAAAAGTGAAAAATGTTTCGTCTACGTTTTAGCCCGCCATTCTGAATCGATTTTGAAAATTCAAAAACCGTTCGAACGATATTAGTTAGGAATGATACTGATTAGTTTTAGGTGAAAATCTACCGAGCCGTTTTCTTGTAATTAGCTGTTGAAAAAAAAATTATAACTTTTATGAACCTTTTTTTGGCGATATCATGGTCTTATAGAACTTATTGAAATATTACGGCCTTACGACAAGTAGTTTAATTTTAAAAGTTCGTCAAAGTTTGAGTAAATGAGTAGTTTTTTTGACGTTTGTTAAAATTAAAACTAGTTGTGTATGGAAACGTGCCTTAAGGCAAATTGCTGGAATTTCCCGTACCAATTATGATACCAAAATGTGTTCGAGAAATATTAAATGTTTTCATATAGATTGTTATAAATACTGTAACATTGTCTAATATTTATAAGAGTTATATAAACTGAATTACTGAACTTTAGTCAGAATTAAAATTAAAATCGGAATTATTTTCGATATAAAAAAAAAATTTTTTTGAGATAATAAAAATTTTGAAAAAATATTTAAATTTTTTTTTTCCAAAAGCAATTATTTTGTCAAAATAAGCAGAAAGTTTTTTGAATCAGATGCTTAGTTCTCTCAAAACAGAAACTGGTTCAATTATAAAAATTGTTGATTTTTGAAAATTTGCTTTTAGAAAATACTCCGAGTTCACGTGTTCGTTCGTTTTCAATTATGTGTAATAAATCTACTAGAAATACTTTCAATCACTCATAAATTAATTTATTTGTTGTTATTAAGTCGATTATTTACACATATCGGGAAGTTCATGTAATTTCGGACACCCTACTTGCCCTACACGCCGAGCAATTCAAGAAGAAGAAACTATTATTAGGTTGTTAACATCTGGCACCGCGATGACTTTATATGAAGTTGGTACTTCTGTAAGCCTAGTCTTTGACCTCTTTGTATTCTGCATACACTTCACGTATGTTGTCTATCATATAATAGTACATAAAAATAATTAAAACAAATATAAAAATTGTTTATTTTTTATGCTTCTCCTAGTAAATTCGAATCTGTTATAATTTCTTATTTACTTTTATAGCAAATATTTGTATTGATAATTATTTTTGTTAGTGCAATTAACAATAAAATTACAGAATGAATATATTACAAAGCCCAGATATCGTCTTGGAACATATTCTAAGTTACCTTTCATTTGATGAGATATCTAAAATGAGACTGGTAAATATATATTTGTATATTTTTAATGATTATAATCTTATACTAAACATAAAATATTAAATGATATTATAAGTTCTTACTGAATTTGGTTGCAGAATTAAGTGGTAGTCATGAAACATTTTTTATTATCATAAGAACAAATCAGTTTCTTTAAAATAATTTTCTCCAGTTGCATTCAAAATATTTGCATAAGCTGTCAATATTTTTTTTATTGCATTGACACCAATTACTTACGTGTAATATCCCTGATTGACAATAAAGTGAAGAAAAAAACACTAAATATTTAATTGTCAGAATAAATGTGCAATGACGTGTTACAATCAATTCATATAAAACTTTTAACTATCATTTACAATTACATTAAAAATTTGTATCATATATTGTAAGTTTTTACCTTTTTCAATTTCAACAGGTCTGCAAGTCTTTTAATAAGGCTGCACAACGGTTGTTAAATCGTGGATTCATAACAATGGAAAAGAAACATGCTGCTTTCTTAAAAAATGTGAAAGCGAGATTACCAAGGAGGGAATCTGAGAGAAGGTTCATATCCATCATTATAGATCGAAATACATTAATGAATTTTTTCTTACACTGATGGTTTCTATATCAAACTGAAATTTTACTTAGAAACTATCTAATGATTAGTTATTAAATTTTTTATGATAATTGTTTATGACAATTGGCCATTCTTGCAATTGATATTTACTCTCAAATTCATTGATTTACCAATTAGTGATTCAATCACTTTTATCGGTATATATAACACATGTAAATTATATTTTGTTTACAATTATATTTATATTTTGATACAAGTGTATATTCAAATCACTTGAAAACAACAAAATGATATTTTAAACATATTAGTCATTTATTAAAATTGAACCAAATTTTTAGTCGAGCAGTAAGTAGTAATTTTTAAGCCATTGCATCTGATTTAAGTATGTTTCTGTTATGAATTGAATTTTAGTATGTTGATATCTTACCAAATAAGAGATGTGTATGTTTAAAATTATATAGTTAATACTTACTTATTTTAAATAATTTTAATACTTATTTCAAATAATTCTAATTAGTTTTTAATTAATGATTGGGCTCTTAAATGTCATCAATCTCAAATCCAGATTTGAAAGTAGTAATAGTACATAGTTCATTAATTTTATAATGTTTTGAAGTTATTATATTCAGTTTTAAACTAGCATTTTACAGGCTCAGTTTTATTGCTAAGTTATAGTATAAAGTATAAATTATTAAAATTAATATAAATTGTTTTATAGGTATCATCCCTTGTCGAGGCATTGTGATATATTGACCTCAATCGAAACAAGAATTTCAATGATGTCTATGACATACAGTAAATATATTGAACAGAACATATGCTGTTTTATACCTGGAAAGGTAACTATAATATGAATATTTAAATCATATTTGAATCAGGTGAACTGATTTAGTGTTGTGAGTTTGATGGATTTTATCTTACTTTTATTATCTCTTTTTATTATTGATTGTTTTCCAAGAAGAATATTTGAGTTACAGTGCGATCTACTATGTGAATTAGTTGACTGATAAGTTTTGATTTATGTTTTATCTCAAAATTCTTTCACAATCAAAATGACTTTGCACTATAAAATGCTACGTTTTTTAAATATTGGTCATTGTTTCCATGGTATTGGTTTTTAATATTACTATCATGATTACTAATGACTAACTAAATTTTTATGCCACCTCCAATCATAATTAGGTATATTTTCATAAAAGTGGTTAGCAATAGTTTTGAATAAATGTTTTGTGGAGTATATGTAATATTATATTTCTATAAAAAATATTTTGGTTTATACAAGTTGTTTAAATAGGCATCATTCTATTAACCAAATTATTATAATTATTATTTTTATATACTTATTTTATTTTTATTTCTTAGGTGATAGATGAAGTCCTTCGAGTTTTGAAAGTGTTAGAATTGACTAATAATCCGCCCAGAGCTCATGAAATTTTACAAGAACTTCGGGATATATCATCTATGGCCATTGAACATTTTGATGAAAAAATATGCCCACTATTAAAAGCAGCACAAACCAATAATGCTCCAAGGGAAAACACATTTGAATTAAATCGTTGTATGTATTCAAATGTAGTATGTTGTCAGTTGTCAGTATTTTTGTCATCTTTATTAAAGATTTATTCTTACAGCTTTACCTTCAACATCTCAAGAGGGTTATGAAACACAAGATCCTAATCCTTTCAAGAACGCATTCAATAAGAACCTTGTTGATAAAGTATTAACAGATGCTCTAACTAAGAAATTCATAGGATTATCAAATCAGGTAATTGTTTCAGCTTTTATGAATATCTAAATTATTTTTATGATTATACTATTTTTAACCAATTGAAAAGTCCATGTGTGTGATTTATATGTACATTGGTATCTTGCTAATGTACTTAATTTTTTCCGGAAGGCAGTTTGTTATTTGAAAAGTTGGTTATGAAAAACGCATTTTTACATAGGAATGCAAGTTAATTAAATTTATCCTGAAATAAAATATATTATACATGTAATTACAACATTTTAAAGAAAACATTCATCACTTGTTCATGAAAAAAGTTTATTACTTATGTTCAAAAGTGGACCACTCTTGCCCTTTTCACTCCTGAATTCTTAAAGAAATTGATGATAGTCATTGACTAGAAATCGTCTGATTGTATTTTTCCTTTTTGGAGTGATAAAATGCATTATCCAATAACAAGAGTGCAAAAAGTGCGAGCCTTTTCTCCAACAAGCAGGGAAAATACAGCCAAAATGGTATATATAGACAAAATAAAACTATGGCCTTATTTATAAATTGGCTAGTTTTACTAACACTTCTGCGACTGTGTAACATGAAGAAAACCATAATCACAATTCTATCGGATATTGAGCATCATTGTAGCAGCAATCACTTCAAATGTGTATGGAGCCTTTAAAAGTCTTGTTTGAGGGTCAATTTATCATGTTTTTTGGGTACCTATTTATTGTTATTTGCAATTATTTCTATTAAAATCGATAATCTTTTGCCAGTATTAGTGATTTTGATCAAATTTATTGTAATAATCAGGTGTTTGATGGAATTTTGAAGATTTGTACCCCTTTTGTTAACTTTTGAATAAAATTACATAATTCTATTTCGCCAGGATAATAGGATAGTTTATTCCAGTCTATGAAAAAAAAATCTAAACCTGTCAAAAGTGATTGACTTTTAACTTCTACTCTAACTACTTTTAAAAACTGACCAAAGAATTCACTGGTAAAAAGAAGAACACTTCATTTATTACAAAACCAACGTCCTTGCGAGGACCAAATGAATAGTTTGTAAACAGTCTTCTTAAAAATTAGAATCTCAGTATGTCCTTACCTTATGTCATGTTATCCATACTATTTTATTATATACTAGATGACCCGACAGACGTTGTCCTGTACCCATTTCTGCAACTTTTTAATAAAATATACTTAATATTTACCGTTTACCTAAAAATAATAATTATTGTTTTTTAAATTACTCTTCACGCTAAAATGCAAATACATTTATCATATGAGCGATGTTAAATGTAGAACTGCTTTATTCATTATTTATTCATAATCATGAATTCATTATACATATTCTAATATTGTCTAGGTTCATAAGTAAATTGAAATTTTTGGCAGGTGATAGTTTTCATTTGTTTTCAATGCAAACAATATGTCGTTTTTGCCATTTTTTTCATTTATTACACACATCCCAGTACTTTATAATCACATACATCCTAGAAAATTTTCTTAACAAACTTTAGAAAGATTTATCAAAATCCGAATAATCGTTTAGGAGGAGTATACAGTGAGTGCTTGTAATTTAATATGAACTTTATATAATACAATAAAGCTCAAATTGATTCTACCATTGATTTTAGTTAGAAAACGTTTGTTTGTGAAAAAGAAAAGGGCTGTTTTAGGGTTTTCCGG
This sequence comes from Ctenocephalides felis, assembly GCF_003426905.1. Lineage (NCBI taxonomy): Eukaryota > Metazoa > Arthropoda > Insecta > Siphonaptera > Pulicidae > Ctenocephalides > Ctenocephalides felis. The sequence goes on along the minus strand of NW_020539724.1, from coordinate 23,336,704 downwards.
CAATTATTCGATTTTTTCTCGGCGTAAGAACCATCTTTGGACTTCAACGAACATTTAAAAAAAAAAAATTTGCTAAATTGGTCCAGGCGTTGTTGAGTTATGCGCTTACCAACACATTTTGCGATTCATTTTTATATATAAGATTATATGGGCCATATATTTTATATGGGCAAAATGGTTTTTGTATAAATGCATTTTTTATAAATAAATATGTTATTACAGTTCCAACTTAATTAAAAGACTATTTTACTGGTACCCAATTAACTTAAGATGAATAAAAAAAATTGAGACTAATTATAATACCATTAAAAAACAACACCATGTCATTTATTATCTGTACTTTCCTTATGTACTTTGTGGCGGAATCTAGGAACTAAAGTGTTATTTTTTTATTACTCCTAATTGACGTCATTTGATCTCATTCTTGTTATGAAACGAAGTCTATGAGGAGTTCCACTAGTAAATCTGGTGTAATTCCACTATTCACTAAATCTCCTATGTCAAAACATCGTCTACTCCGACGTTTTGCTTAAAGTAGTGTAAATATGCTCGAAAATAACCGTGCAAAAATAACAATTGACTTCTCCGTGGCTCCGATTCAGCCAAACTTAGATTTTTGCTTTGAAACTGTGACAATACATTCATATTCCCTTCACTGTGAAACAAACTTACTGGTGATGCCATCGGTCTTTACCTTGTGAGGTTTATCTATTCTAAGCTTTTCAAGACTTACGATTTTCTGTTGACGATTTTTATTGTTGGTAAAGTTTCTATCTTTTATCTGATAAAAGATTAGATAAAATCCTAAGAGTACACTGCTTTGTCTTGTATTGAGCGAAAGGCGCAAGCTGCTCTTAATTTGATATTCTTAATTCCATGAATTTTGAATCTTGGGTTCGGCGGCCCAGATGTATGAACTATATACATCATATATGCAACACCGAAGTAACCACTGAAATCAGCAATAATATCCTTCTGTTCTCGTCTGGATCTCCAACATTACTTATCAGTCAAGCAACACTATGAATGTGAGCCAATATTTGACCTTTCATATATGTTTCTTCTGATGACTGGTTTCAAAAATTTGATATCCATTTGATGAAACTCGATATGGATTTGCGTTGGTTATTTTTGTGTGACTATTGGTCGAATTCTTTTTTTTTACAATTATCAGATGAATGCAAAAATTTTCGTCAAAATTTTAGCCAAAAATTCTGAATTAATTTAAAAATTTAAAAACTGTTCGAAATATATCAGTTAAAATTAGTTTTATGATACATAGCATAGTGATATAATTCACCGTCTAAACAAGCATTCTAATATATTAGAGGCATATGAAAAGTGTTTTATTAACTTCCCGTAGGGTAAGTTATTGTAATGGGCCGAAAATCGGAATTGAAAATTTTTACATTTCTCGACGTTTTGAAGGTTTCTGAACAGTTTGGCATAGCTCAGAAAAAATGGATGTGTGTGTATGTGTGTGTGTGTGTGTGTGTGTGTGTATGTATGTATGTATAGATACAAATTTCCAGTCACATTTCCGGGCGAACGGATCAACCGATTTGAATGGTTCAAAAAACATTCGATTCCTATCGATAGGGAAAAGAGCTGATTAGTTTTTGGCAAAGGCAGGTCCAGCCGTTTCGAGGATACGGAGCAAAGAGTGCAGAAAATAGAAATCGACTTTTTGAGAGAACGGAGTATCCGATTTGAATGATCTAAAAAACATTCAATTAGGAACGATTGGGAGAAGTGTTTATTAATTTTTGGCAAAGGCAAGCCCAGCCATTTCGAAGATACGGAGCTAAATATGTAAAAAATGGCAGTTTTTGAGAGAACTAAGCGTCCGATTTGAATGATTCAAAGAACTTTCTGCTTGTTTTAACAAAATAATTGATTTTGAAAAAAAAAAATTTTGTTCCATTTTTTTTTTTTTTTTAATTTTTTGTAAATCGAAAATAATTCAGATTTTATTTTTGATTCTGACTATAGTTCTAATATACTTTAAACAAATAATTTCAACTTTCAATATTAGACAATGTTACAATACTTATAATAATCTATTTGAAAACATTCAATATTCCTCGAACATTTCGTTACGGTACGGGAAGTTCCAGCAATTTGCCTTAAGGCACGATGCCACCCACCCCACTAGTTTATAGAATTTAATTGAATTGTGAAATACTAAAAAATGTACTCACACAATTTATAATTTGGTAAGAGGTTCTAGGTTGACTATTTACACTATTCGGAAATCACTATTTTCACTAATACTTTTTTTATCACACTGAGTATGAAAACATATCGCACTGGATGTTATTTAGTCACATATTTTGAAATCATTATGAATTTTTTTTTTGCTGATACGTCTATTATAGAAGAAAATTGTGACTTTGAAATAATTAAATTATCTTGTTGTAGTTTAAAAAGATTAAGGAATTATATGCAACCCAAAACAAACGTTTGATTAAACAAAGCAGAACAATCAAGAGGCAAAGTAATGAAATTGGTGAACTGAGACGCAGAATAGATGACTGGGAAACTAAACATAAGGAAATTACAGCAAACGTTAATCAAATGAATAGTTATGAGCATTCTCAACCTATTTCACGGACTATCTCTACAAGTCAAGTTTTTGAAAGAGTAGCTCCTGTTATTTGTCACATGCTGGATAATGCTGTGAATAAGTTACCGGAACTCCCTAAAAAATGTAACATTAAGCCACGTATGGCCCAAATAACATTGAAAAGGTACTGCAATGAAGTCAAGGAGGATGATCAAAAGAAAATGAAATTTTCTTATTGAATTATCTAAGATATTCATCCCACCAAAATGTATTAGCAATACTGTGCGTAAAATTTTATAATAATATCTATCTCATATATTAGATTATCACAATAAGTTAAATATATTATTAGGTAGTTTTAATATAAATAATCTATGCCCTACAAATTATTCAATAAAACTACTTATCAACCTTCTCTGCCAAAAATATTTATTACTAATTACAAGCGATAATTAAATTATTGAGTATTAACATGACATTTAGCTTTATAAATTCGAAAATGAATCACTGTGATATGATTTGGTCTGATTTTTATAAATTCAGGTCATAACCTGATCCTTATGGTCCTCTAAATAGTATATAAGTAAATAAATTAGTGTACGTTTTTGTCTTATACATATTTTATATTGAAATATTTACATTCAATTCAATTTTGTATTGGTTTTAAGGAAAAATAAAAATATTAATAAGTATTAATGCGCAGTGTTTTATTTATTTTAAATCTCCATAGACAAGATTTAATATTCAAATGCTTAAACATAATTGTAGTATTATGAAGCATTTTCTTATTATATAGAACAAAATATTGAACTCTCCAACAAAATTATCTTACCATTATCATCATTGTCTTATTATAATAGAATCCTCAAAATACTGAGGATTTACTTCGATTATATGCATTATGCTTCAATTATATACATCATACACAATTGTACATTAGATTTCGCACTTAAAACTAAGTTTTCCTACCTTCACTAAAAAAAGAGTGCGCGTAAGGTTCACACGCGATTGAAGTAAAACTTTTTTCTACTATTAAGTAAAATAAATACATCATATAACAATTTTGAATAATGTTTTTGGTAACACTCGTGATGCACACATTTATTAGTGTCAACCATTATACACATTTATATAATGATAAATTATAAATTATATATTTATAATAGCATTAAAAATATATGTATAATATTTAAAAACTATAATGTAATTAAAGTCATACTTTAAATATGGCATGATCGGTTTGTCATTGTAATTAGCATTTAGAAATGAACCTTCATTAGAGAAATGAAGTAGTTGTTGATTAATAAATTGTATAATATTCGTTCACACAGTTGGTTACGTTAAACAACGCATAAACAAATATTGTGTTTTCGCAACTTCACTCATCATGTAATTGTATTTGAAGAACTTCATTAAATTAAAATTAACATACATGCATTGACTGCTTGTATTTTTTTTTTACTTTTTTGCTGGCGATATAATCTCATTCTTTTGACAGCTGTAATATCTGTCTTGCCTAAAAAATATTTTTCATTTTAATAACTTCAAAGATTTACAGAAACTAGGAATAATATAGGAATAATTTCTGATCAATAAACTTACGTTTAGTACACTGCACAAATATTTAATTTGTTCTTTTATTTTCAAGAAACAGGGTAAAATATTCTTCTGATACAGGCATTTTTCATTATATCAAGATTTGTACTACGATGTAACTTTAAAATGTTTATTTATCTATGCCGATTTCCTTGTTGATGTCGGTACGCATACAATGTTGACGCCGGTACGCATACAACGACAGATCTCTATTCACGACTCTATCACAGTTGACCCGTATTGAAATGATTTCATGCGAATGACGTACAGTCCGGGCGTAACGCAATTTCCGTTGCATTCTCACAGATTTACACCCTAGTCACACCTAAAGAAGGTTTGCTTCAAATTTTTTTTTGTCTCGATGGTTTGTTTGTCATGTTTTCTGAACTAACTTAATTACTTACATTGATGATGAACATTCTACAGTACGAAGGAAAACCTTCTACTTGGTCTTCTGATTAATTTGTTTTTCAAATTATCACTAGTTGTTTTTATATACACTCTGATTTCATATAAAAAAGCAGCGATTGATAGTATGTATCCAAAAATAAGAAGAGCGAAAGCACTACTAATATCACTCAAATTTATGTGTATTTCTTGTTTTTTATTTTCCTTCTCAGTTATGTCTTCGGTAGAGTTGGTCTGCAACGTGTTACGGACGTGCGATTTCCATCTTTCAAAAAGTCCAGACGATAGGCATCGCGCGATGACTCTGTTAAAGTTTCTCTGAAATGGAAACCCTTTCACAAATAACATTTCTATAGGTAGCGATATTACGTTGTGCTTGGGTATGAAAATACGTTTCCTCAAATTTGTTGGAATGTAGGACAAATAGCTTCTGCTGATTAGAGATGTGATGTTTTTGTAATAAGCAACATATTGAAGAGATTGCAATGATTCCAATTCCTTGTAGTGCTTCATTATATACTTGGAAATAAAATCGTCCGAATCTCCATAAATATGCTTGATTGTATCAGTTCCTGCCATGATATGCCCTTCATCCACTATTTCAATTTCATCTTTTATCTGATATTTCTGCAAGGGATATGTGTATGTTCTGATAAGACCGCTTTGAAAAACTGCGTTCATGACAATGTTGAAAAACGACCATGTAATAAATATGATTCTCAGTCGACAATATTTTGGTTGGACTGCCATACAATTCATTAAAGCAATTGACAATGCAACAAAACTTGCTCCAGTTTTAGTTTGGTATATTTTCAAGTCTCGACTTCTTTTAGCCGCAATGAAGAGAAACATAGAAGTAGTAATGAAAATAAAGAAGCATGATAATAACATAGTCGGATTGAGTATAGCAATAAAATTTTGCCAACCAGGTGCCAAACCTGCTAAAGGTAAAACCAATGCATATTGGTCTTGAAAATATTGTATCGAATAATCAAACTCATCATGCAAAATCGATTTAGGAAATATTGCACCAATTCCTATATCAGCTTTTCGTTCCATTAAATACTGAAACAGACCGGTGAATGATTTATTCGGATATACATCTCCCCAATTTTCTGGTTTTGAAAAACTTCGGTAAATGAACTTGCAGTTGTAGATCTCTTCCAATACTCTCATGAGCAGTATTTCATAACCATTCGTCAGAGGGATATCTGAATCATCTTCAATATAATAATTTCCAGGATTTATGATGAAAGGTGGCCATACCACTGTAATAACTTGTATTGGACAGCCGTTCATGTCATCTGGTACTTTACGAGGATACAAATTTATTTTTCGAACGAATTTTCCATTGTTGCAAGTATCCAAATATGTAAAATCTGTCAGTTCAGTACCGCAACTACCATTGGCGTATGGAAACCAAGTTATTATTCTGAAACTGGTTCTGTTTGATTCGTCCGGTATCAAAATCAAGGCATTTATGATATTGTAGTCCCACAATATACTCATAGCCATACTGGTCAGTTCTGAAATATATTCAGCAGTTTCCACTAAAAGAATAATAAACTTTGAATTAGGATTCCAAGTGGGTAGCTCTTTTAACAAAAATAAGTTATCCATAAGATCATCTACGGTATTTATTAAGAGGATGTATCCAGAAGCTCTATCCAAATGTTCAACCCAATCGCTGTGATTTGTAACCGAATATTTTGTGGAAATAGTCCATTGCAAACGGGAATGGAGTTTTTCTAAAATTCTTCTATTCAAATCTACAGTAGTCGTAGCATCTGTTATATTTGGATTCACTGATACTGAATAGATAATAGTTCCATTTGGAAAATATCTTGAAGCAATGGCATATGTGCATGATGCCTGACTTTTATGCAGTTCTCGCACCCCGATGAAGTCATCCAGCAAAGCGTACAGAAACGACAAATTCATTACTATTAAATAACTTACTAATCGCATTTTTGAAAAATATTATTGCATTTCAATTGCCTCATTGTTTTAGATTCGTTTATAATTTGCTCTGTTCGACAAGATTTTTATATTTGTTTATTTTCCTCTTATCAGGCGCAGTACTATAGCAGATCAATGCAGTTTTTTTTACTTTTGAGATCAAGTATTTTTATATAAATTTTATATAATTAGTATTATTAAAATTTATCGCATAACTCCCGAAGCAACTGATGCATCAAATCATTTGATACTTCAGGATAATTTGATATTTGTATTATTATTATTTTTTGTTTCAACAGCAATCAAAACTTCTTAGAATTACTTATCCTATAACCTGTTTCTGTTGAAATACCTAATGTTTCATTAGAGGCATTTACCCTTCTATTATATGTGTGGTAATTATATTAGAAATATATCTAATAGTTATGAGTATCAAAGGCGAATGCCTGTCTAAGCGATTTTCACTTGAGATTATATTTGAGATATATTATTTCCAATTTGATATCGTGCTGCTTGATATCGAGCTTGGCCGAGGTTGAGATTGAACCGGAGACTAGTTTTTTCTAGCCGACTTTCCTACCGATTACTCTACGTTGTATATAGGAGATATTCGTATTAATTATTTTGTTTTCAAATGTTATTGAGATTAAGATCCAAAAGTTCGGACTTTTGTCATAGTCTCAAAAGTTCACACTTCTATAATCCCACCCAATTGCACATTTAAATTTTGGTTTTATAACACATATCATAAAAAATAATAAAAAGTGATTAATGGTTGTTAATTAGTTAATTAGAATAATAAATAAGGAAGGGGAGGCAAATCAGTGATTTTGTGGTGTCTCATACCATGGATCTGCCCTCGTGCAGACTGCTATTTATTATTTATTAACACATATCTGCACTTGGACAGCAAATTGTAAACAATAATTATAACTAACTGATTGTGAATTTACTAAATGTATGTACTTTCTTGTTTATAATTTGTCTTTCTTCAATAATTGGCAGCACTTAACATTGATTATAATCCATTTTTTATGTTGTTAATGATCCCCAACCATATATTTGAATTTTACCTGGTTTGTTTTAAAATCTGATTAATTTAAACTGATACCCAATATATACTTCTTCAATAATCACACGAACTTAGCCAATGATTTGGATTCAACTTTTTTGTATTGTTAATCCGCAAATATTGATTTAAATTTTACCTGGTTTGGATTAAAGTTTTGCTAATTGTTACTTCTCAAAAAAGTCGGACACACTTCGTGATTTGAATCCAACTTTTTTTTGTGGTTAATTCAGAAATATTGATTTGAATTTTACCTGTTTTGGTTTACAATCTGTTTATTTTAAACTGATACTCATTATTACTTCTTGAATAATCGGATGCTCTTAGGCAATGCTTAGAATCTAACTTTGTTCGTATGATTCATATACAAATCTTCTTTACAATTTCACTTGTTTTAGATTTTAATCTGATTAATTTCCATACTTATGAATATTATTTCTTCTTAGATAATCGCATTTAGCCAGTGATTAGATTTCAACTTGTTTATGTTGATGATCAACAAATATTCATTTGAAGATACCTGGTTTGGATTTTGGATTACAATCTGATTAATTTTCTTCTCTAATAAATTTAATAACTGATTATTGTTACTTTTTGAATAATCGGAATCACTTAGCAAGTGATCACGATTCAGTTTTTTGTGTTGTTAATTTACAAATGTTCATTTGAATTTTACCTGGTTTGGATCAAAATCTTGTTAATCCAACTTTTTTTTACAATTTACAAATGATCAATAGAATTTTACCTGGTTTGGATTAAAATCTTGTTAATACAACTTTTTTGTGTCGCTAATTTACAAATGTTCATTTGAATTTTACCTGGTTTGGATTAAAATTTTGTAAATCCAACTTTTTTGTGTTGCTAATTTACAAATGTTTTTTTAAATTTTACCTGGTTTTTATTAATATCTTGTAAATCCAACTTTTTTGTGTTGGTGATTTACAAATGTTCATTTGAATTTTACCTGGTTTGGATTAAAATCTTGTTAATCCAACTTTTTCGTGTTGCTAATTTACAAATGTTCATTTGAATTTTACCTGGTTTGGATCAAAATCTTGTTAATCCAACTTTTTTTTACAATTTACAAATGATCATTTGAATTTTACCTGGTTTGGATTAAAATCTTGTTAATACAACTTTTTTGTGTCGCTAATTTACAAATGTTCATTTGAATTTTACCTGGTTTGGATTAATATCTTATAAATCCAACTTTTTTGTGTTGCTGATTTACAAATGTTCATTTGAATTTTACCTGGTTTGGATTAAAATCTTGTTAATCCAACTTTTTTGTGTTGCTAATTTACAAATGTTCATTTGAATTGTACCTGGTTGGGATTAAAATCTTGTAAATCCAACTTTCTTGTATTGCTAATTTACAAATGTTTATTTGAATATTACCTGGTTTGGAATAAAATTTTGTAAATCCAACTTTTTTGTGTTGCTAATTTACAAATGTTCTTTTAAATTTTATCTGGTTTTTATTAATATCTTGTAAATCCAACTTTTTTGTGTTGCTGATTTACAAATGTTCATTTGAATTTTACCTGGTTTGGATTAAAATCTTGTTAACCCAACTTTTTTGTGTTGCTAATTTACAAATGTTCATTTGAATTTTACCTGGTTTGAATTAAGATCTTAAAAATCCAACTTTTTGTATTGCTAATTTACAAATGTTCATTTGAATTTCACCTGGTTTGGACTAAAATCTTGTAAATCCAACTTTTTTGTGTTGCTAATTTACAAATGTTCATTTGAATTTTACCTGGTTTGGATTAAAATCTTGTAAATCCAACTATTTTGTCTTGCTAATTTACAAATGTTCATTTGAATTTTACCTGGTTTGGATTAAAATCTTGTAAATCCAACTTTTTTGTCTTGCTAATTTACAAATGTTCATTTGAATTTTACCTGGTTTGGATTAAAATCTTGTAAATCCATCTTTTTTGTATTGCTAATTTACAAATGTTCATTTGAATTTTACCTGGTTTGGATTAAAATCTTGTAAATCCAACTTTTTTGTCTTGCTAATTTACAAATGTTCATTTGAATTTTACCTGGTTTGGATTAACCTCTTGTAAATCCAACATTTTATGTTGCTAATTTACAACGCCACTGCAAATGTTCATTTGAATTTTACCTGGTTTGGATTAAAATCTTGTAAATCCAACTTTCTTGTGTTGCTAATTTACAAATGTTTATTTGAATTTTACCTGGTTTGGATTAAAATCTTGTAAATCTAACTTTTTAGTGTTGCTAAATTACAAATGTTCATTTGAATATTACCTGGTTTGGATTAAAATCTTGTTAATCCAACTTTTTTGTGTTGCTAATTCACAAATGTTCATTTGAATTTTACCTGGTTTGGACTAAAATCTTCTAAATCCAATATTTTTGTATTGCTAATTTACAAATGTTCATTTGAATTTTACCTGGTTTGGATTAAAATCTTGTAAATCCAACTTTTTTGTGTTGCTAATTTACAAATGTTCATTTGAATTTTACCTGGTTTGGATTAAAATCTTGTAAATCCAACTTTTCTGTGTTGCTAATTTACAAATGTTCATTCAAATTTTACCTGGTTTGGATAAAAATCTTGTTAATCCAACTTTTTTGTGTTGCTAATTTACAAATGTTCATTTGAATTTGACCTGGTTTGGATTAAAATCTTGGATTTAAGCTCATGGCCATTGTTACTTCTTAAAAACAATCGGACACACTTATAACAGTGATTTTATAGTAATTAGGATCCAATTTATTGTGTTATTAATCCACAAATATCCATTTAATATTTAACTGGTTTGGATTAGAATCTGGTCAACTTAAACTGGCGCTAGGCTTTAATGTCTACTTTAATAATTTCATCTATGGCATTCATTTACCAAGATCAATTGATAATTTAATTACAAAACGAGGCGATGTTTTTCCAGTGTATTAGCACACATTTATCACTATCTAAATTGAAAATCTGCAAGGCCAATTAATACATTGGCGATATTACCGATAACAAAATACGTAATTACCAAACAAAAATTGATGGTTAAAGGATAAATTTGCTCATATATTTTCTGTTATTCGCCATAAACAAAGAGCAGAACAATTCAATTTGATTTAAAATGTATGCAATTTTATCTTGCATGTTATAACATCTCATATATCATTTTTATTACTTAATTATAACCGAGACTTTAACGTGACAAGTAACGCAATGTGATTACATTCGCCCTTAAAAGCTTTGCCAGGATAATGGAAACTTTTTTTAAAATTTCTTTTTAACTTCCCGTAGAAAAGTTTGTTTTTGCCAGAAAATAGAACATGCTAATTTTATGTTTACTCGGCGTTTTAAATCATTCTGAATCTTTAAGACCAAAATTAGAAAATAATATATATGGGTCAATTTTTTATCTTTTGTAGTTCGATGCAAAGATCGAATAGTTTTTGGTAAAGATCTGCGGAGCCGTTTCTTCATTTATCTTTGAAAAAAAATTTTTTTGATGATTTTGTAATAAGGATTATGATCTAAGAATTTACTAAAGTATTATTGGCCTGAATTAAGTGGTTTAATTTTAAAAATCATAAAACTTCAGAATAATGAGCAACGCTATTGCAATATGAGCCAAAATTTGACTTTTTATCGACGACTTGTCGAAAACGGCTGAATCGATTTTAAAAATAATTTTAAAGCGATGAAACTCGATAAGTACTAGCCATAAAACTAGATGATGATCAAGAAGTCTAGATAGTACTAGATATAAAACTTGATGAAACTCCAACTCCAACAACAATGCAGAAACATATTTTCTTTCAACGATCTCAGCCTTGAACCGATTATGTAAATTCAAAATCCGTTAAAAAAATATCAGTTGCGAATAATTTGTTCGGAAGGTATCAGTTGAAAGTAATGCTGATTAGTTTTTGGTAAATATGGGTAATTTTCAAAAGCCTATCTTTTAACAAGGCTCTAACATATGTGCAACTTTATGAAATTTTTTCGAATGATTTTCTAAAAGCCAATTGTTTGTATTGCAAAGGAATGAAATTTTATTGCGTATTTTATTGCTGTTTTGTTATGTAGTTGTATGAAACATTCTTCGGCAAAACGTTTTTTGAATTAACTTTCTTCAAAGTGAAGAATTTTGCGGCAAAAGCATATAGTTTATTGCTATTGCTTATAAGCATAGTTTTTAATTGAGTCTAGTTTTTATTTTGAGCCAAAATTAAAATTTAAACAAAACTTTAATAGTGCTTTATTTGTTAATCAAAAATAATAACAAATTAAAAAATTTCCATATACAAATATTAATATCAATTTAATAATTGTTTCTATGAATGATTGATTTGTGGTGACACAGAAATATCTGTTCTTATAATTCTTAAATAAATATTCGGCTAAATATTATAATTTTCAATTCATAATATGAAAAAAAATTATGAGCACTGTTTCATTTAAATTTGCAAAAATAAAAACAACTTATTCTTAATTATTAACATAGATTTTAAACATTGAATAACATATTCGTGCAGCAATGCCATATATACAATAGTTAAATAGTAGACAACATTAATTTGTAATACAATTTTTATTGTTTGCAAAATTAAAGTAATAGCTATTCTGTTTTGTTTATTTGAATTACTGTTTTTCATTTAATTGATTCAATAAGTACTCTTTTAACACTTTTATAACAAACAAAAACAAAACCAATTACCTGTGAGAATGAACTGTTTTGAAATAATTTGTAATTTTAGGAAATTGTTATTAAAAAAAAATCTATGCGAGTAAAACCATCAAATGTGTATAATTTTACTAATTTATTGTGGAATAACATGAAGGTATACATTTTTATGTGCACATAACATTATATATAATATATGGTTGTTTCGTAGCAAGGTATGTATAATCTAAGTGTTAGGCCATTCTTAAATATTAAAAACGACTCAAAAATAATACATTAAATTATCAACTAGCAACAGGAATTAAATCAGCTAAGTCTGGTGCAAAATTGAACATCTTGGAACTCATCGGCACAAAAACATTATTATTGAAGTATGAGAGAGCAGCGAACACAATCACGAAGAATATATCTAAATGAGAAGCATTAAGGATAAATACATCAGGTAATATTCATGATAAATCTGATCATTTCTTGACATTTTAAAGATCTCAACCTCATTAAAATGTATTATGAAAAACATAAATATAAAAGTAAAAGATGAAAATATGGTAAAAATAATTGAAATCATAAAAGATATTGAATGCATATATATATATATATATATATATATATATATATATATATATATATATATATTTATATATATATATATTATGCATTCAATATCTTTTATGATTTCAATTATTTTTATCATATTTTCATCTTTCACTTTTATATATAATATGAAAAAAGACTAAAGCATTACCATTAAAAATAGTTATAGAAATATCAAATGTATATAAATTTGGACTGACTATTCTTATTGAGTATACTAGGGAATACAATTTATGCAGAGATATTCATACTCCTTCGGAAGATTCAGAAGTAAATGAGAGCTTGATTTGTGAATTCAAGAGAGAAGTTCAATTATAGGCAAAATGTTATTACAATTCAATGTGAGGAATCTATAATGGTCATAAAATAGTGTTACATCGAGCATAAAATGGACTTTCGAAAAATTCACAAGATGAAATCTTAGAAGTCTACATATTTATAGAATGAAATATTGCCGGACATTACACATGAAAGTGTAAAGTGAAACACATGAAAGTTTGTTTTATCAGAACCATTTGGAATGTGCAAAGGTTTAAAAATTTATTATTTGTTAAATGATTATAAATAGTACTTTTCAGTTAATTATATTATAGAATATAATTAGTATGCTAGTAAGTACTTTATAATATAGTTAAAAATACAAAATAGAAATTCAATCATATTGCTCTAAACATCAGATTACTTATCTGCAACAAAAATTATATGGAATTATTACATTTTAATATCTTAACACATTAATTGCCATGATAATATCAGTAAAATTCCTACATGGGCCATGGTACTTTTGTTCTCGACAAGCTATGTTAGTTTTATATGTCTGACACCTCCAAACAGGATTTATGTTTGAGGATACATTTTGTGGGAATCATGTAACATTTTATTGTTAATGGTATATGTATACATATACATGCTATAGCATTTTATTGTTTGTAGTAAGCGAAGAAGTTATCAGGTTTTGTTTTTGATAGGCAGAGCTTTTGAAACATAATGCATATTGTTTGTGATTAACCAAACATTTGTGATTGACGAGGTCTTGTACCAAATTGTGTATGTCACACATGGCTCATGTAGAACTTCTTAGCGTCTGATACATTGACTGACATAGCAATAACGTGTTATAGTGAGGAATCCAAAATAAACATAAATAATAGTATAGCAAGTGAACTGAAGCCGAAGCACAGGATCAGAAACATGGAAGCAAAAGTTCGGAAAGGAAAATACACCAAATTGTGTATGTCACACATGGCTCATGTAGAACTTCTTAGCGTCTGATACATTTGACTGACATAGCAATTAACGTGTTATAGTGAGGAATCCAAAATAAACATAATAATAGTATAGCAAGTGAACTGAAAGCCGAAGCACAGGATCAGAAACATGGAAGCAAAAGTTCGGAAAGGAAAATACATGAAATAAAAAAAAATGTGGAGGGGGAATAGTGGTAATGGGATAAAGAGTAAGGGAATCATTTATTTGTGGTGGCTCTCACACTATGGACCTGCCTTCGGGCAGACTACCATTTACTATTATTATAACAAGTATGAAACAAACTGTTTAATAATTTACAAGTTGAATTCTATATTGATACAATAGAATAAAATTTAACTGGTGGCACAATGCATATTTTTAGCACAATAGTTCTACTTCTATTTAATAGAACTTATTTTAAATAGTTAGTTAAAGTTACCAATGAAATTATTACAAAAAGGATACGAATACTGACTCTTTCCCATTTTTCGACCATGTATAGTTCTGTTACTAGCAAATATCTGAAATACCAGTACGAAATGAATTCTGTAATAGGCTCGAACATTTTTAATTATTTATTCTTATTTCGGAATATTTTAATACTGGCTATGAATACTGTATTTTTTTCTTTATATTTAAGAATTTGATTGAATTTAATAAAATGATTAAATTTGTTGCACGCCCAATGTCAAAGTGACAGCTCGATGTGTCAATTTTTAACATGTGCCAGAAAGTGAGGTTATGTTAATTTAAAAATTATGTACATGATGCTTTAGACAAAATTCATGTTATTTGGATCTTTTATTCAATTACCAAGTTATAAATTAAGTTAAATATTCTTATATTTGATAATCAATTCCATAAGTTTATGTTGTATTCATATTTTACATGCAATATTATTAATTTCTTCTCAAGGCTCAAAGTATGTCAACAAATAGTAAATTGAATAAAAATAAAGCAAATGTTAAACTAAAAGCGCCTCCGAAAATAGTTAATGAGAATCCTACGTCTTCTGATGCCACAAATAATACTTTCGAAGTTGAATTACTTTGGTGTATTCAACAACTAGAATCTTTACTTGCTGAAAATAAGTTAAATCCTGCTCGCAGTAAGTTATTTGACCAAGATTGGCAATTTGTTATTTGATAAGTTATTTTATATTTCAAATATATTTTTTATTTTAGCTAAAGAATCGATAAAAGCCTTGAATGTTTTAAAAAATAATTCACAACCTATAATAAAGAAACGGCAGATTATGAATCTCACATTTGGAGATTATCGAGCAAAAATGGCTGAGGAAGAGAAAAAGTTATCAAAAGGTAATTGTAAATATAAGTATATATTTAAGTAGAGATAAAATTTATATGCACAATTTTATATTACCATATAGTTGTACCAGTAGGGAAAGTATGACAAAATGACATTGTTTTATTTTTTATAATGATAATCAGTCACAATCATTTTTACTGATAACAGATTCATTGTCAACCAATAACATAATCTTTTAATTAAGAATATATGCAACTAATTACAAAAACCTTTTTGTACATAAAGTATGGACAAAACTACATTTAAGTTAAGGGTAATTTTCAAGAAGACAGGTTTCAATTAAATTGTTCGGTTCTTTTTGGTACATCAGCATATAACCCATGGGCCTAAAGGGAAAAAGACGTGAAAAAGTGAAAAGTAAAATTTCAAGAGAAAAATTTAGAAATCATTCACTTTTAACAGGTTTTAATTTTATTTTTTCTTGGCCTGTAATAAATTAAACTGTAGCTCTTGCAAAATAGTACCATGTCATTTTGACCATTGTATAAATATGCCGTTTTGTACAAAAATGAACAAAAAATCAAAATTTTATCAAACACCTGATGATTGAAATCTTAGGACTGGCATAAATTCATTGATTTTAACGGATATAATTACAAATAACATCATTTAAGGTCCCAAAAAACATGACAAAACTGCTATCACCGTCAAAATAAATTTTTGAAGTTTATTTGAAGGTGATAATGGTTTTTACTCAATTCTCTTTTGAACGGATTACTGGGACTAGACTGTGACAATGACTTTCAACATCTGATAAGATTGTAATTATGAATTTCTCAACATTATGCAATTGTGGCAACGTTAGTAAATCTAGCCAATTTTTAAATAAGGCCACTGTGTCACTTTGTCCATATAACTATTCCATTTTGTTCATTTCTCCTAATGATAGCCGATAAGTAAAATAGTATTTATTATTTTAATGTGATTTGTACAAAAATCTAAATGTTGGATAGTTTAAAATGTAGGAGTAATCACTGTTATTATCTTTTACTTTCGTGTCAATTGATCCAATTTAATTTAGAAATATCAAATATTTTTAATTAATTTATCTTATCAAATATAAATGTTTTGGCTTTGATATGCGAATTTTAAACAGGATGCAAATTAATCGTACTAAACCGACTATTGGATGGAATCTATCTGTAAATATTATAGTTTTACCAGCTTCAATTATCTTCAAATCCTTAATGGTGAAACTGTAGAATATTTTCTTTTGTATTAATTTACTTAAATATGCAAAACTTTATTATTGATATGAGAAATAATTTAATATTGTATAATTCTAAATTTTATGTTGTAAGATGTATTGACAAACTCTAATAATTAATCATAAAATACATGAATTTCTTTAAAAATATATTATAAAATCCATTTGTTTCGATAGTGCTAGACTTCATTCAACAAAATTAAAAAAAAATTTAAGACTAAAATATGTTTCACTAGTATTAGATAATTAACTACTTATTATTTATCAATTATAAGTACTTTTTGCTATTCTATTTTGGTATTATAGAGATTTTAATATTGTGTGCAATGTTTACGCACTACCAGAATTAATATTTAATTATTAATTTAATTTAATTATAAATATAAATGTAATGTATGTTTTTTTATAATTTTTTTCCAGTTACTCAACAAATTAAATTTAAGAATAAACCAAATAAATCATCGGTGTTTATCAAAAAAAGTGCTCTACTAACCAGCACAAGTGATTTTAATTTAATTTTCAATTGAAGGAAGATGCAGTTGATGATGGAACAGTTGAAAAAATAGAAGAACCATCTGAAACGATAAGTACATCAAAAACAAATAATTTTAAATTTACTCCATCAGAAAATACATTTAGATTTAATTTTGAGGAAAATGATGCTGAAAAATAAATTGGTTTTAGAAATTCTTAAAATTGTTTTTTTATCATCATTAATTTAAAATAATTTCATCATTCATCATTATTTTCTGATTATTATTAATGGAGTAGATATGTTTTGACTGAATATGAAAATACAAAAATTAAGTTGTAAATTTGTTTATCAGCTGATTTTTGCAAAACCTTGTTCATCAAAATAAGAGTTAGTTTATGTGATGTATTATATCTAATAGATCTTTTCTCATATTGATATATTATACTAAATTTTTACTATTTTATATTAGATATGATACAGCATTTATCAATAACAATGGAATTAGTAGAAATGTAATTGCTTTAATAATATTAATAGCTGTATTAAGGACGCGGTTATTAAATTGTTAGAAAGACGTAAAACCATAATTTTAATATGTATTTTTTTTTTATTTTTTTAACCCTTTGGTACTATAAATTTATAGTGTTACATATTAATTTATAGTTTGATAGGGTAATTAATAGTGATACCCCTGTGTTAAAATTATGTTTCGCGCGTGTAAAATTAATGAAATTGTAAAAAATAATAGCATTTTTTTGAAATCTTTGTACGTTTGAATTTTATCTATCGGATTTTCTGTTCATTTTGGAATTATTTAAAAATTGGATTTCTCTATGCGTCATGTACAACTTGAATTTTTGTATGTTTGAATTGGATTTTTGAAAAATATTTAATTTGGTGATAGAAGATACAGCCGTTATGTATTTTTTTATACATGAGCTCTATGTTTTAAATTTTGAAAACTCAGTTCACAGTTTTAAAATAGATAATTTTTTTATATGCCCTTAACGTAATAATTATGTTTTCTTCGTTTTGATCCATACTATTTTCATATGAACTACAAATTTCAATACTATTTATTATTTATATTTACACGTTTTTATTGGGAATAAGGAAGTTCCAGCAAATTTACTTCAAAGATCATTGCCATATACCATTTTGTTTTATTAAAGTTAAAGTTTCATAGCCCTTAAAAATTGAATTCTACAACGTGATAGACATATTCTATCATCTACACATATTGTGAAATCGAATAATAAGATTTTGCAAATGGTTTGTAAAATACTGATAGGTTTGTAGCTTGACAGCTATTTGATTACAAAACTTTTCATCGGATCATTGAATCAGAGCCGTATTATTCTATTAAATATATATTAAAGTAAAAAAATAAACTAGTTGGGTGTATGTCGTCGTGCCTTAAGGCAAATTGCTGGAACTTTCCGTACGGTAACGAAATGTTCGAGGAATACTGAATGTTTTGAAACAGATTATTATTAATATTGTAACATTGTCTAATATTTATAAGAATTATATAAACTGAATTGCAAAGTTCAAATTATTTGTTTAAAGTATATTAGAACTATAGTCAGAATTAAAAATAAAATCTGAATTATTTTCGATATACAAACAAATTTTTTTTTTTGAAAAAAAAAATTGAAAAAAAAAGTTGAAACAAAATTTTTTTTATCCAAAATCTATTATTTTGTTAAGACAAGCAGGAAGATCTTTGAATCATTTAAATCGGACGCTTAGTTCTCTCAAAAACTGCCATTTTTGCACATTTGGCTCCGTATCTTCAAAATGGCTGGGCCTGCCTTTACTAAAATCTAATAAACACTTCTCCCAATCATTAATAATTGAATGTTTTTTAGATCATTCAAATCGGATGCTCCGTTCTCTCAAAAACTCGATTTCTATTTTCTGCACTCTTTGCTCCGTATCTCCGAAACGGCTGGACCTGGCTTTGCCAAAAACTAATCAGCTCTTCTCCCTATCAATAGGAATCGAATGTTTTTTGAACCATTCAAATCGGTTGATCCGTGCGCCCGAAAACGTGACTGGAAATTTGAATCTATACACACACACACATCCATTTTTTTCTGAGGTATGCCAAAATGTTCAGAAACCTTCAAAACGTCGAGGAATGCAAAAATATTCAATTTCGATTTTCAGCCCATTACAATAACTTACCCTACGGGAAGTTAATAAAGTAAAAAGTACTAAAATATTTTTAAACTAGGGTATTTTTTGTAGGAATATTTTCAAATATTTTATTTTATTATATTAAGATTCATTTTTATCAATTTATCATAATTAATTTTTGAACTAAAATCATCCCATTTTAAATTACATCTGATTTTGAATTTTCTTACGATTCGAAATCGCTGCATTTATGTACCTGTCTATTACTAAAGTCAGAATTATCAATTATACAGGATATAAAATCAAATCGTTTATCAAATAAAAATCGAAAAATTAAATCTATGCAATAATAGTCAAAAATATTTAAGGGGTTGTCCAACTTTCTTTCTTGCAATAATGAATTTGCCAAATTAAATTTTTTTTTATTATATAAAAATTAAATCGAATATCTCACAAAAGTTTTTCAACTAGGTGATAATTTTTATTTAATTTTTCCAACTAGGTGTAAGTGGCATTTTGTCTTAAGGCAGGTAGCATGAACTTTCCGGTTTGTGTAACTAATTCACTGAATCAATAAGAATTTAAATTTGGCGACTTGCCATGATAAAATTTTTACAAGAAGTTAAAGATTTCACCTTTCTGTAAAAACTAATTAATGCGATTCTAAGCGCCTATTTTTAGTATCCGATTTGAATGATTCAAAAAACTTTCTGCTTGTTTTGACAAAATAATTGCTTTTTAAAAAAAATTGTTTAAAATGTTTTTTTTTTCAAATTTTAATTTTAATTCTGGCTGAAGTTCTTTAAGCTCACTTACATATTTTAAATAAATAATTTTAACTTTGTATTTCTGTTTATATAATTCTTATAAATAAACCCTTATAAATAATATCTTATAAACAATGCAACATTATTTATAATAATCTATTTGAAAACATTTAATATTCTTCGAACATTTCGTTGCGGGAAGTTCCAGCAATTTGCCTTAAGGCACGATGCCATACACCACTAGTTTTAAGATAATCTTTGAGACCATGATGCCAAGTATTATCAATTTTTTTCAACTATTACGAAGAAAGGACCAGACAGAACCTAATCATCACGATTTCCTAATGATATGTTTTAAACAGTGTTTTGAATTTTCCAAAATGTTGCAAAATTTTTGACAAAAATGTTGCGCTTATTTGCTGATTACAAAAATATATTTTTGATAATTTGTAAATTTAAAAAAGGATTTTTGAAGAATTTGAATTTTTTTTTAATTTTGAACTTTTTTTTAAAGCAATCGCGTGGCGCGACTGTTTTAAAGTCGATTGAAGCGCGTATGCGCCGCGTTGCGATCTAACGGATAAACGTTGGTACGAACCTATAGAAATGTAAACAAAAATTGTACTTAAAATGTTTTTTATAAAATATCAGATAATTTGATGTTCATATGTTTAATGATCATTTTTGACTGCCGAATAACATCTTTTTTTACTTTTTTACTGGATCTCCGAAACCGATGAATCCAAAAATTTATACAGTTTTTCATTTCGAATTATTCAAATCGGACGCTCCGTTTTCTTAAAAAGTGTGTTGCATTTTTGCACTTTTTGCCGCGTATCATCGAAACGGCTGGACCTGTCTTTGCCAAAAACTAGTCAACCCGTCTCTGCATCAATACAAATCGAATGTATTTTTGAATTATTTAAATCGATTGATCCATGGTGCAGAATCATCGACGAAAATGTGTATAGAAAAATATTAGAATAGTAAAGAAAAAAAAAGCAACTAAATGAGATCAAATATTGGTTATTTGGAAGCATACAAGTACAGTCTGGTAGGTTGGCTTTACGAGTACACTCGGCTGGCTAAGTCGTTTGGATGGACGTCGATTTTCTTATATTGATTTTTTTTTGTAAATTTTTGTTTTTCTTCAGTAATATATTTGATAATTTTCCGAATCCCTGTACTTGCGTACTTATATTGGATATTTCTTTAGAAAGCTCATGCTATATTAAGAATCTGAACGGAGTCAGTCAACTTAACATCTTATGGCACGCAACTGATACTGCCATGCACGGAGAGCTTCAGACGGAAAGCACTCGGTCGGAAAACGACATACGTTTTATCATAATAAACATTTTTCCATTTATTTTATAATTTTGCAATTCATTAAATTGATATTTACAAATTTGACTTCGAGAAACAGTTCATAATCCTAAAAAAAATATTTTAGTTTTCGAGCAGTTTCATGAATCATATTAATGATGCTGATGGTCATTCGTTTCAATTTAACTCAATTATTATAAAAAATATAAAAAAATATTTGCTAAAAATTGTGTTACTAAACTTACATCGTTAATCTAGATATAAATTGTACAGGAGACGGAGTTTATTATTAAAATTAATAATAAAAAAAAACAAAATCGAAATAGACATCCATCGCATAGCAGTAGATTTTTGGCCATACATCATGTTTATTGAGGAAAAAATAATTTTTAAAAAATTATTTCTTTAGTGTTCTTTCTGGTATGATTTTTTCTGAATGATATGTAAGTTATATTATAATAAGTTAGTAATTACAAAAAAATCAAAAATCAAAATTTGTATACAGTTTTACGTTTCAAAGGTTTTTCTGTACATTTTGGTATAACTTAGAAAAAATGGATGTAACACGGATCAACCGGTTAGAATGATTCAAAAATCTTTTGACTCATATTGACGGGTAGATGTGCTGATTAGTTTTTGGCAAAGGCAGATCCAGCCGTTTCAAAGTTATGGGGCAAAAAGTGCAAGAAATGGCTATTCAGTTTTTGAGAGAACAGAGCGTTCAATTTGAATGATTCAAAAAATATTTTATTTGTATTGATGAAATAAAGAACTGATTAAATTTGTTGAAAGGCAGGCCTAGCAGGTTTCTAATAAAATCCAGGAAAATACAATGAAAAATGTAATATAATGCCATTTGGCGGCCAAAAATGACAATTTATCATATCGAGATCAAAGTGCAAATTTTGTTTATGTTTCTATGGGTTCCGTACTAATGTTTACCCATTACTGAGATGAGGCGCTTACGCGCTTCGTTATTTTGCCTCTTAAACAGCTAAAGAGCGCTTTCAAAAATAGTTCAAAATTTTCAAAAAATGCATGATATAAAAAGAAAGTTCGAATTGTTTCAAACATTTTATAATTCTCAAAAATCTAATATTTTCAAAGTTTTTTAAAAAAATTAAAGCTTTTTTAAACATTTTTATTTTTGGTACGGGAAGTTCTAGCAATTTGGCTTGGCACTATGCGGCGACCACGCATAGTAATAATACAAGTAATTACGAAAATATCTGATGATAATCCAAAATATTCGTAGTGATGATTTGTTTTGTATCAATTTTTGTTACAACAATGTTCTAAAAATTTGTTTATAATTTAACAAATCTTATGGGGCTGTGACAAAGGTGATAATTTTCTTTGAATTGGTAGACACTTTTATAGTAATTGATTATAATTGATTGAACTTATAATTTCAAATAGTGTCATATAATTAATTTATATTTGAAGAAATATTTATCCAACTCATCATATTATAAATATTACCATTGATATTATATTGCACAACATTTTTTTTTAAAAAAACAGTCATTGATGATTATTCTCTCCGACTACTCCGCTTTTTAGGAGCACCCAATGGTTGTCCCAAGTGTTCCATTTTTTTCATTAGAAGACAACCCAATGGTTGTCTTTTCTAATAACTATTAAGTGTTCATGGAAGGCAATATCAGAGTGTAACTCACTGATTTGTGTGTAAATATTTTTATGTGTGTAAATGAATTTATCAAGTAACTTGAGGTTTTATGTTGCTCTTAGATGTATGGTACTTGTACTTTTTTATAAAAAAGGAAAAAAACTGCTGCTCAGACAGGAAACAAATTAACTTATATGTAGGTGAAAAAAGTGTTCAAAATTTTCTAAATTTATCAAAATTATTTTGATAGATTTTATCAAACTTGAAGTTCTTTATGCTGGGGTAGTTGCAGGTTACAGATAATCAAACTAAGTAACATAAATGCAATTTATCATTTTTTGTGTAAAATTGACTTTATTTCTGATTTTATCAAAGTACCTAATGGTGTACCTTTTAAAGTACCTAATAGCAAAATAATAAATGATCAAGATACTGTAGTAATATTTTGCAAAGACAAATTGTTATTTATGAGATTGATTTATTAAGATCTTTGCATTAAGAAGCAGAGAATCTGTGTTTTTCAAGATTTAGTGATGCAAAAACAAAGTATAATATTGTTTTAGATGAATTATTAAATAGGGTAAGTATGAGTATGAAGCCAAAGCTATATTTTAAATGAAGATAAATAAATAATAAATATAGAATTCTAAAATGGATATATGATACAAGTAATTTTATTGTATATCAAAGTATCGATTATTACTGCAATAAATCTATATATAATCATCAATTTATATTGCAATAACGTAAACATGATATTGTATCAATACAACTACATTTCAGGAAGTATGTCCTTTTCCTTACCGGAAAATAGTCCTAACTTTTGTATCGACTCACCAATATTACTCAACATCCGAGGTTATAAATTTGATGCGCATTTCTGTGGGCGTTTCTTCATTACACAACAGTCCTTCGAAGGAAACGGATCTTTTTATACATCCTTTGTTATTGTTCAAATAAATAGAAATATTTTGATAAATAGTTTCACAAAATTTCTCGTAAGATGAAATTGGGTAGTACCAATGGAAGCACTTATAGCAGGCCTAAATTGGGAGCACTGAGGTCAAGTTACTCGAGTTTGAGGTCACCAAAAAGTGTCTTGAGCGGAGGAGGGTTCAGCACAAACTTCTATGACAAAGATAGCAAACCGAAAAAATCCAGATCAAGGTAATTTATTTACTTGTTTCATATTTTTTATAACAAATGAATAAACAATTGTTTATATAAAAATCTCACTAAAGGATTCTACTTTTTTAATGAATGGTTTATTCCGTTCATTGGAAAAGTAGAATCATTTCGTGAGATTTCATGATTTAATTAATTAAAATGAATATGGTATTATTTATAATGTCAATTTTAACAAAATAATAATAATTTAACAAAGATATGGTACTTTTAATTGTAAAATTTGTGGAAGGTTTTGATGGCCTGAATTGAGAGGAGAGGGTTTAAATTTAATGCTTATTTTGATAATATAAATTTAATACTTATTTTTTAATTCAGGATTATCAACTTGTTTATTAACTTGCAAAATGAAGTTCATTTCATGTTAAAAACTATATTCACGCACTCTATTCCTTTGTGTGGCATTTTTAGTTTCGATAATTTAGGTTGACTTAATTTTAACTTCTATTTAGTTTTTCTATAAAAGATGGAGAAGTTTTTTCTAGTTAGCAGTAGAGAAATATTTTGTATCTACATTTCCGAAAAAATTGTAGAGCGATTTTTGAAATGTAAAAACCGTTAAGAAAATGTGTGTTTGAAATCGCGTCATTTAGTTTTGTGTTTATGCCGACCGGTCGATTTTTTAAATAATTTAAAATATTTGTAACTTCCCAAAGGAGAAATTTGTTTTCAGCAATTGTTTTAACAAAAATCTTTGATTGGCTAATATTATATTTTCTTGACGTTTCAAGTTATTTTTAATCCAAGTCTAAATTTGAACAAGTGGCATCGTGCTTTAAGGCTGGAACTTCCCGTACCGTAACGAAATGATCAAGGACTATTGAATGTTTTCAGATAGATTATTATAAATATTGTAACATTGTCTAATATTTATAAGAATTATATAAACTGAATGGCAAAGTTGAAATCATTTGTTTAAAGTATATTAAAACTTTAGTCAGAAATAAAAATAAAATCTGACTTATTTTCGCCAAAAAAATTTTTTCTGGAAAAAAAAAATTCCAACATTTTTTTTCAAAATCAATTATTTTGTTAAAACAACAGAAAGTTTTTTGAATCATTTAAATCGGTCGATTAGTTCCCTCAAAAACTGCCATTTTTGCACATTTAGCTCTGTATCTTCGAAATGGCTGGGCCTGCCTTTGCCAAAAACTAATAACCACTTCTCCCAATCATTACTAATTGAATGTTTCTTAGATCATTCAAATAGGATGCTCCGATCTCTCAAAAACTCGATTTCTATTTACTGCACTCTTTGCTCTTTATCTCCGTAACTGCTGAACCTGCCGTTACCAAAAACTAATCAGCACATCTCCCTATCAATAGGAATCGAATGATTTTTGAACCATTGAAATCGGTTGATCTATGCGCGCGAAAACGTGACCGAAAAATTGTATCCATACATACATACACACACACATTCATTTTTTCTGAGGTATGCCAAAATGTTCAGAATTCTTCAAAACGTCGAGAAATGCAAAAATTTTCAATTTTGATTTTTGAACGATTACAATAGCTTACCCTACGGGAAGTTAAACATGATTTTTTGTAGATATTTTCTCAGAAATTCGAGCCATTTGAAACGCAAGATATGCAAAAACTTTTAATTTCGGTTTTTGGACGATTATAATATAGCCCGGTCAATTTAGGCATTCGAGGTTACTATAAATCATAATGGGCTTTAACTTAACAAAATTGTTTAAAATGCAATTGTAAAAGAAATCTCAAAAGTCCTCATCGATTCGATGCGAGCTAAAAAAATGGCACAAGGTCAAAGGTAAAAAAATGATTTTTAGCTAAATAAATCGCAAAATTACCTGAGACAATATTGTATAACATACGGGAAGTTAAACATGATTTTTTGTAGATATTTTCTCAGAAATTCGAGCCATTTGAAACGCAAGATATGCAAAAACTTTTAATTTCGGTTTTTGGACGATTATAATATAGCCCGGTCAATTTAGGCATTCGAGGTTACTATAAATCATAATGGGCTTTAACTTAACAAAATTGTTTAAAATGCAATTGTAAAAGAAATCTCAAAAGTCCTCATCGATTCGATGCGAGCTAAAAAAATGGCACAAGGTCAAAGGTAAAAAAATGATTTTTAGCTAAATAAATCGCAAAATTACCTGAGACAATATTGTATAACATAAAATTAGACTCAAAAAATGCATGAATACTTTTTTGATCAGAGCCATCGTTTTAAAGATATACTTTGAAAAGTACGTTTAAACGCCAAGAGGTAGTGTGCTTAGCTCGTTTTTTTACGTGGTTTCCCTATTTCACGGGTCTGTTGTAATTTTGTTTGTTTCGGAACACTTGCAAAATAATATTTTTGTATTTGGGTTGTAATAACATAAAGGCGGTAAAATAAAAATAAAGGTGGTAATTATAAAAAAGTAACTAAATTTATTCACGGGAGTCATAATTTTCAAACGTTTCTACATCTTTTTTGCATCGTTTTTTTTAAAAATCTTCTTCTTCTTCTTCTTTTTTTATCTTATTCTTCACTTTGAGTATAAGCTTTTTCTGGTTTAAGAAAATAAATAATTTGTTCAGTTAGAGTTCCTACAGGAAGTTAATAATTATATTTTATCATAGTTATTTCTTCATTCAAAGTCGTAAAATTAACGCGATCGTCCTAATCGTCCAAGGGTCAACATGCGCCTGAAACAATATTCTACCCTCCGACACCGTCGCTAGGTTACATCCAATGCAACTGCGTCAAAACAAAGAATGTAATTTAGTTTGTAATCGATTTACTCTAATATGAGTGTTTATAAACAACTTATAAACAACGATTATTATTAAACATGGACCGACATGATATTATAATGTTCTTTCAGTTTTTGAAATTATTTTTTATGAATATTGCTCATCTTGTATAAATATGGTTATATATTGTGATTGGAGGTAAATGTTTGATTGTAATGATAAAAGTTACTGGTATAAACAAAAGTTGTGGAAAATTGTAGTTAAGAATATAATTCGGATTTTTTTTTATATACAAATTGTGTAAAAAAATACTTATATTCTAAGGTGAAAAAAACTCTAAAACGCTCAAACTCAAATAAATAACTTTAATTATATTTAATTTTTTTTATCAATATAATTATTTAATGTTTATAATTTTTTTTTCAAAAAAATCTTTAATAATGTTATTGTTGATTAAATACATATTCTCATTAAAAGTATGTATTTACTAGTTGTAAATACATAAAAGTGTAAAGTATTAAATAAATAGTGTTAACTAAATAATTTTTGTATTTCATATATAAATATCTTAAGAGGCACAACTAGTGTAACCGCTTAAAAAAGGTGATTTTTGGTAATTTATATTAAAAAAAAACTACTTTATTAATCATTTCAAAATTTCAGGAATATATTTATACATGTTTTAAGAATACATAGTAAAATTTTTGAAGAAAAAAAATAAATATTTTTTAAGTTATCGTCGATCTCCAACGGCGCGACAAAAAAAGGCCCTTCACTGCTGCAGTGATTCCGGCGTGGATGAAATTTAAAAAAAAAATCGTTAAACTAGATAATATTGTCTGTAAAATGAATGAAATAATCAAACATTGACAAAATGACGGAGTTTTTTTTTAAAAAAAGTCGAATTTTACCCAAAATTTTGGTCGTTTTTGAACTGCCAAAATTCGATTCTTGATCTGATCAAAAAATCGATAGTTCATTTTACGGAGAACTATATATAGAACATGTACAAAAATTTGATAGTGATCGGATCATTTATTTTTGAGTAATCGCTGCAGCAAATTCGGAAAATGCTGTTTCGAGAAAAACGCGTTCAAAGATTAAATGATCGTTATATATACTATATATATACTTTTTAAATGGGTGTGACTCAAAAACTATTCAAGATATCGATTTGAAATTTTGGTATGTTATTTTTAAAGGTATAACCTATCGAAGTATGGAAAAATTGAAAATTCGATTTTTTGAAAATTTCACACTAGTTGGGCCCCTTAATTTGATTTTATTGCTTTTAAATATTACATTTATTTTTACTAAAACGTATTATAATTATTTGTAATAATTGCTAAAAGGGATTATTTCAAAACTAGGTATTACTCGCTATTTGCCAAGGCAAGTTGCATGATTTCTGACATGTGTAACAATAATCGCCTTAATCAACAAGAAAACATTATATTAATTAATTTACGAGTAATTTGTAAGTACACCGAGTTGTTATAGAACTATATAGAACTTGAGAAATATTTGCAAATTATTCAATTATTTCGGAATTTTTCAAACAAGTTACTAATTTTTATCAAATTTTAGCATATTTTAACATTATTGAATAACTAATACATACAGCATTAATTCAAACATTATCATTGTTCATTTAATTATATCATTTGTTAACGTTATTGCCATACAAGGATTCATTCAAATCGCCAAGAAACGACAGAATCGTTTTCCAAGGGATATCTTTTAAAGGCGGCTGAGAATTTTTTACTCACACAACCATACATACAACTTTTTTCCAAATGTGGTCTCGAACGATTAAGAATGGCTTAAAACGTCGAGACAGCATGAAATTAGCAAACCGGAATTTTTTGTATGTAATTATATTTTAATACATCTTTCTTATAATTATTTCTGAAATAATCATTCTAAGCTATAATAATAAATTCATATTCTAATCATAATTATTCATTATTTCTATATCCATGACTTGGTGGCGGCCATGTGGCGGCGATATCTCATGTCACAAATGCGATATCGACACAACGTTGTAATAACGTCGCGTGTTTACTGGGATATTTTATGTTACATTAAGTAAACATTATTTTAATATTGTAATAAAAATGAATCATTATAAATTAATATTATTGTGCTGATTTAATAAAATTTTGTATAAAACAAAAATGTACTTACATATTTACTTGGAAAATCATTTTGATCTGTTTTCTTTAAACGTGTTAAAAGAATATATATATTTTCTTACGTTTAATTTTTTTTTCAATATTTTTATATGGGCTCTTAAAATGTATGTAAGAAATATGATCAACACAATTTTTTCATTTAATTTTTCTTGAACTTTTTAATCATGATTGACACAATTTTAAAGCTATTGTTTAATTCCAGAATATGATTTTTTTAAAATAATATTGCAATATACTATATTTTGTTATTTTGATAACAGACTAAAGAAAAAAGCACTAAATAAAATTGCTTTATTCGATACAGAACATTATATGATCAAATAATAGACACCTTCGTTTGCAATATGAGCCTATTGCTGATTGTCACTGATAATAATAAATTCATAAATTCATCAAATATAATTGACAATATCGTGTGAGATACATAATGATCAATTTTAATACAATTATATGTTTTATATAAATTTGCATTAAATTTCATTACTCTAACAAATGTAATTTATTTTAGAAAACAGACATCCAATTATTATGGATCCAGTATAAACGGGACACCAAAAATGGACTACCTGAAGAAGCGTACTCCGAATTACACGGATCTCGCCTATAGGGAAGCCGTGACTCGTCTTAGATATCTGATGAACGAAAACTATAGTCCTGTTAGATCGAAGTACACCCCTGCTGATTCTGGAGAAGAAACCGATGATAAATCTTTCCTTGGTATCGATAGATATCCTTACAGGACTTTTAGTGGAAGCAGACTTTCAAGGAGATATCCTATTTTATCTAAGGAGAATGTTAACATACTTAGACCGACGTTGAATAATCAAATCACAACCAGCAGCCCTGCCACAAATAGTGAGTTGTTTTTTGTTTCAATTAAGAATTTTGATTGAAATTTTGATGTTATTTTTTTTAAGTTGATGCTGCATCTCAAGATGGAAAGTTTTCAACTGATACCAGTAAGGCGCCTCCGGAACTGATGACCTTTATTGAGAAACAAGAGGAATATATTGAACAACTAGAGAGGGAATCACAGTATTGCAGGGTAAATATATTATAGAAAGTTTATGATTTCGCCAGAAAATATGTATTGAGTGTGTGTATTTGAGCCAATATTTGACTTTTTGACGACATTTTCTCAGTAACTATTGCACCATGACTACTCAGATTTCAAAAACTTAAATCCATTTGATTTGAAGACATTTAGGAGATTTTTTGAAAGTAAACAATAAAAGGAGTTTATGATTTTGCCAGAAAATATATATTGAGTGTGTGTATTTGAGCCAAAATTTAACTTTTCGTCGATATTTTCTTAGTACTATTGCGCCATTACTGCACCATTTCAAAAACTTAAAAACCGTGACTTTATAATTAGCAGATAAGTGCAAAATATTACATCCAGGTTTTCTCCAAAAATCCTGAACAGATTTTAAAAAATTTAAGATCCGTTCGATGGTATCAGTTGGGAAACGTGCTGAGTAGTTTTGAGTAACGATCGTCCGGAACGTTTCTTTGTCAAAAATTTCAAGATCCATTCGAAGGCATCAGTTGGAAAATGTGCTGGTTAGTTTTTAGTAACGATTTTCCGGGACGTTTCTTCTTAATTAACGGTTGAATATTTGGTTTTGACATTATTGGTGAAGCCTCGTATGATAGTGGAGATCATAGTCTTAACGAACATCCTAAAATATTGAGCCACTATGAAAAATTGTTCAGTTAATAATACTTATTAAAGTTTGGAATAATAGTCGCACTCTTATGGATTTATGTTTATAATATAAATTGGAAATTGCATTGAAAGCCCTTTGTTATGAAAAGTCTAATTAGTTTTTAATTTTTCAAATTAGTATATATAAAAATGCTAATCTACTTAAAAAAAGAATTATGCAGTCATTACTTGTCGTTTACTTAGTGTCAATTAACTAATTAAAGTAAAATTGAACATTGACTTTTGATGAAAGTCTTTTTTCTACAGATTGTTAATTTAGCATTGAAATTACTTATATATTTTTTATATTTTAGGATGAATTATCAGGACTGTTGAGTAAAGTCAAAGACGTGATAAGCGAAAATGAATCTTTGCACGAAAAGCAAAAGGATGGATTTATTCGTAGCATTTTCGATAATATACACGATTCAGAGACTGAAGATTCTAATGAATCAGATGCCAAGGTAATATTTTAAATAATTAATATACTAGAATAATTAGCGTAGGGTACGACATAACAACAAATATTAAACAAATAACTATTGAACTGTAGAAATATGTTTTTTGCTATTTTTCTACAAGATGTCACTTGGTCCTTTTTATATCATAGACAAATTCATTTTATCCAATAAAAAGTTGCAGACAGGGGGCAAGAAGATAGTATTTCTCATTGTTTCTCTATATTTATTACAAATAAGATAAATAAAACTTCTGTTTGAAATACAATATTCCATGGGCACATTTTTGACAAAGATAATACTCCATACAACTTCCAATGAAGTCAATCTTACAACATTTACATAATATATAGTTAAAGTTACAAAACTACAAAATCTAAATTTCTGATTCAAATCTAAAGTATTGTGCTCTTTTATTTTGATATTATGGCAACCTTTGTTTAGCAAATTGAAAGCATTTCACTGCTTTCGGTTTGCTTTAATGTATCTGAAACAGGTTAGAAACAGTTTGAACAAATCATGAATTGATAATATTGATTTGAAACTTTTGTAGCATTACCCCTAATTCATGCATCGTTAACTAAACACATAGTAAACCGTAGGGAATGCAATACCGGTATACCGAATTACCGGTAAACCGCCCGATTTTTCGGCGGTATTTTTATCGGTATTTACCCCAAAAATACCGGTATTTTCGGTATTTTTACATAAGTCCTATTTGATACATAATACACTAAAGTTTAAATTTCTCGGAACAAATTTATCTTTAACTTCCATAATCGCATAAACAGCTATATCTTCAAGTGATTCTATAGGATAAACCTATGTCAAATATTATCACAACTCGTGATTAAACTGAATATTTATTGCTTTCCAAAGGGCTTCATATCGTGTTACAATAAATAGAATTGGACTGATAGATAATGATGTTTGTTTCATCTTATGTAAAAATGTAACGTTTTTTTTAGTGACATCATACAGATTACCTCTGCGTAATCTTTATTTTTTTCTAACTTTATACATAATAATTATGATAATTACTAAATATTTTTGCTTCTTATTACAATTATAAAATATTATTTCTCGAAAACGTTTTGAAGTTTGAAAATACTATAGAAAATATTTTTTAAAATATTGGAGATTATGCTAATTTAACACATCGGATACAGACAATACAGTTTATTACAATAATGTAATATGATCTTTTATGAGTTTTTGGTCTTTCTTACTCATAAGTTTGTTTTTGGTGAAAAGTACTCAATATACTCGATAGTGATAATGAATTAATTAAATTGGATATAATTTTGTTAAATTATTATTTAAAAAAATAAACTTATTAGTTTATTTTATTGTTTTTATTGTTTAGTTGAATATAGTTGTAGTTGTATATACATTTTTTTATATGCGTACTAGTAACTTTCAATTTTAAGTTTGTTTAAGACAATAAAAATACCGGTAATTTACCGGCATTCCGGTTTTAAAATGAAAAATTACCGAAATACCGGTATTAAAATTTTCCATCGGTATTGCATTCCCTAGTAAACCATGCTCAAAACCAAAAGACTAGTAATAAAAAACAAATATTTTCGTTAAAAATTTTACCATGTGGCCTTTCATCTCGTGTGATATAGGCTTCGCCTTATACACAAATTGTTTCTTAGATAATGGTGGTGGATTTTTTTACTCGCGGACCTTTAAGCCCCGCTTTACTCTAATGTCTTAATAATGCATATTTTTCACTTCAGACAGTCCAGATAAAAGAAAAACCATCGAAAAAAATCCAGTTGGAAGGCCCTAGTATCGTGTTTGAATCTCGTATCAGTGAATTGGAAGCACAACTGACTCAATATAAAATTGACTTGAAAAAACTGCAAGACGAAAACGAATCTTTAAAGAAAAAAGAATGTGTGGATTGTTACCATAGTGACCCAAGTTGCAAAGAAGGATACAGAAAACAGATAGATAATTTGCAAAGGTTAGTACATAAGATATTTTTTTATTAAATTCATTAAATGAAAAAATCGACGGCTACGTGGCCACTTATCCTTTTTTTTAATTTAATAATTCTATACCAATTTTTATATCATATTTAATCTATATATATCCTACTCCTAATACAATTCAGCTGTTCGAATTCTGTAATTCCTATTTTTCTTATTTTTTATTCAATTTCTACTTAACAAATACAATTTTTAACTTCCCGCAGGGCAAGTTATAGTAATCGCAAAAAATCGAAGATGCAAATTTTTATATATCTTTATGTTTCAAAGGTTTCTGAATATTTTGGCATACCTTAGAAAAAATGGATGTATGTGTGTGTGTGTGTGTGAGGATACAAATTTTCGTCGACGATTTCAGGTACACGGATGAAGCAATTAGATTAATTCAAAAAACACTCGTTTCGTATTGATAAGGAGACGTGCTGATTAGTTTTTTCGAAGGCAGGTCTAGCCGTTCCGAAGATATGAGACAAAAAGTGCCAACAACGGTAACTTAGTTTTTAAGAGAACGGAGCGTCCGATTTGAATAATTCAAAAAATATTTTACTTGTATTAATAAGATGAAGATGAAGAACTGATCAAATTTTCATGAAGGCAGGTTTAACGGTTTCGGAGATCTAGTAAAAAAAGTAAAAAAAAAAGCCATTTGGCGGTCAAAAATGATCATTAGACATATGCACATCAAATTATCAGATATTTCATAGAGATTTTAACAATAAGTAAAAATTTTGTTTACATTCCAATGGGTTATTTACGTACCAATGTTTTATCCGTTAGACGGCGACGCGGCGCTTACGCGCTTCGATTTTTCGTCTCTATGCAGTTAAAGCAGTACGATTGCTTTGAAGAAAAGTTCAGAATTTCCAAAATATTTCAAAATAAATTGTTCTTCAAAAAGTCTTTTTTTTTCAAAAAAAGTAAATTTTTGTCAAAAATTTATAGTTTCTCAAAAATCTAATTTTTTCAGAGTTATTTTTTTCCAAATCTAAATCAAATTCCAAAAATGTTAATCTTTTTTAAAAAAAAATAATATTTGGTACGGGAAGTTTCAGCAATTTGCCATAAGGCACGATGCCATGCGCCCCACCAGTCATTTAATTTCAAATTAACTACACTTTTTTTTCATAAATTCTAATTGTAAGTCAATGACAGGATTCGATCCAAAGATCCCTGTCGTGTGAATCGAACACACTACCAAATGAGCTATGCTCGCCACAGCCACTTGTTCTTGAAACTGATGTGATTAATTATTGTGATCACACAATGATTTGGGCCTATTGTTTAACTTTCCGAAGAAAAAGTTCACGTTTTCGCGAAAAAATCCGATTTAATTTTAATTTTGACAATTCAAGTCATTCTGAATTGAATAAAAATTTGGAAAAAGTATGTGTGTATGAGTAATATGTGAGCCCATATTTAACTTTCCGTATAAGTTTCGCTAAGTTACAGCAATCGCAAATGAAAATGTTTATATAACTTTAACGTTTTAAACGTTTCTGAACATTTTGGCA
This sequence comes from Ctenocephalides felis, assembly GCF_003426905.1. Taxonomy (NCBI): domain Eukaryota; kingdom Metazoa; phylum Arthropoda; class Insecta; order Siphonaptera; family Pulicidae; genus Ctenocephalides; species Ctenocephalides felis. The sequence continues at coordinate 23,301,943 of NW_020539724.1, read as the reverse complement.
TTCCTTAGAAAAAATTGATGTATGTGTATGTGTGTGCGTGTGTGTGTATGTATGTGCGGATACAAATTTTCATCGACGATTTCGGGAACACCGATCAACCGATTTGAATAATTCAAAAAACATTCGATTCGTATTGATAAGGAGACGTGCTGATTAGTTTTTGGAAAAGTTAGGTTCAGCCGTACCGAAGATACGAGAAAAAAGTGCAAAAAGGGTAATTAACTTTATTTGTATTGTTGAAATGTAGATCTGATAAAATATTTGGAAAGACAGGTCTAGCGGTTTTGGAGATCAGAAAAAAAGTGAAGAAAATGGCATTTGGCGGACAAAAATGATCATAAGCAGACATAAGCTTATCAATTCATCTAATCAAATTTTGTTCACATTTTTAGGGGTTCCGTATCAATGTTTATCCGTTATACTGCGACATGGCGCCCACGCGCTTCGATATTTCGTTTCTACGCAGCGTTGATTAGTTTTGGTAAAGATTGGGTGCGTCGTTTCTTCGTAGTAAAATGTTGAAAAAAAAGACTATTTTATTGAAGATTTGTATAATGAAGATTTCGTAGTCTGAAATAACATACTAAAATATTGTCGGCCTATGATAAGCGGTTGAATTTTAAATATACATCAAAGTTTAGAATTTCGCTGTTAGCTTGAGCGATTCTAATCAGAATCTATGCAAAACAGTTGTAAGTTCTGTTATGTTTCGTAACTACTGATTACAGTATACGTCTATACTCAAATAAAATACATTTTAAAATCCGAAGTGAATTAATTAATTGAACAAATTAATTTAATTTATTCAATTACAGATATTATAAGCATGTTTCAGAGATATAAATTAAAAATAATTTTTAATTAAAACGTAAGTTTTATTTTCGAAATAAACAGCTTTACATTAATTTTATATTATTTACATCGAGATGTTCACGCAACTTGTCTTAAGATGAAATGCAACTTACAACTACAGTTCTTTCTAAAGAAATAATAATACAAAAGAACTAAAGAAATAATAATACAAAATAGATGTCAATAATTTATATTGAAATAGTTAACAGAAGAAATAGAATTAACAAAATCAAACAAACATTTTAATTAAAATATTTATTAAAAATATAAATTAATTTCACAGATTTACAAAAATTTATATTTCAACATCAACAAACCACTGCAATAAATAAAATTATACATCATTAATTCAACAATACAATCTTCATTAAAAACACATACAACAAAATCATTCAAATAAAATTAATTCCTTTTCCTTTTCCTCCCTTTTGTTCTTCTGAAGTTTGCTTTTAAGATGGTTAAGGTTCAAGTTAACAGAAAATCTAAATATACTATCCATATATTGCTGAATATCTATACAATTTATATCAAGAAACTCTAACCCATTTTCCGACACAAGCTTATCATCTTCATGATCATCAATGATTGATAAGTCACGTTTTTGTTCAATTTTTTTACTTATTGCTTCATTTTTCGCCTTCAACATCATTTGCTTTTCGGATAAAACAAATGACTCCTGATCAGAAGAGGAATCTGAAGATGAAGAAATGTTTAGTCTCCTTAACAATACTGAACATGGACGCAGGTTCAATCCACTCGTTGATGGAAAAGAATAACTTGATACTTGATTTTCACTTTCTTCTCTAATTGGCTCCCCGGAAGAGGAATCTGAAGGTGAAGAAATGCTTGGTCTTCTTATAGGCAGGTTCAAACCACTTGTAGATGGACTAGATTCACTTGCTGCAAGGTCTTCACTTGTTCCTTCCATGTAATCACTTGTCTCTAGAAGTTGTGAATGCAAGTGCTCTACTTCTGATATTATCAATGCACCAGGTTCAACCGGAACAAAACTTGCCTCAGGATTAATTGTAATGCTATCAGATGAACTGTCTGTCTCCTTTGACGAGGCATAATGTTGTGGTAAACCATGTGCCAAATAATATTCTTCGTCCCTAGTTTCCATATCTACTTCTGCAAATATGCTACCAGGCATTTCATTTACTTCTGTTTCTGGTATCGGATATGTTTTGGTCGTATTTGAACTAGGAATGTCTTGACTGTCATCTGAACATATCTCAATATTGGAGATAATGTGCACCTCATTGGATTCTACATTGAACTGGACTTGCCTTACTATTTTAGCAAGGGCATGTTCTATTTCACAGGGATCTTTTGGTTTGTCTATTTGATTCTGTGTAGTTTTAGCTAAGTCTACTGCAGGTGAAGATTGTGAAGATTTTGATGATGAAGATTGATTAGCATCGATTGCGCTGGTGTTAATATCTGATATGTTCTGAAAATATGAATCTTTACTTATGTTGGTGTTTGGTGAAGTGTTTTCAGAGGATTTATCAACTGCTAATTGTTCAGCAACATTAGTTGCCTCCAGGGCCGGTGATGTTTCTACAGCATTTTGTTTTTTTATTACATTCGAGCCCTGTGATAAATTGGTGTTGATGATACTAAGGTCACCAGGTAAAATATTTGGATTGCTGCGGGATTCGGCCACAATATTGTCCTGACTCATCGCATTGTCTCCTCTGTATAGGTTTTTCTGATACTCATCTAAATATCGTTGCGATTCAAATGAATGATGAAGCACAATATCTTGTACTAAATTGTTTGGCTGATCACCCTCATTAACTAGTTTATTCAATGATGAATTTTCTATTGGCATTATGTTAGTGTTTTCAGAATTCTCTATAGGTGTTAAATTACCATTTTCATCATCTCTAGTTTTTTGTGTGCTTGTAGCTAATGGATTAAACGATTCTTGAGTATCAGTGTACAAATGTTCAATATTTTTAGGAGGATCAGCCACAAGTGCGATTGAATTATGGCTCTCGTTTTCTGAACTCCCTGATAAAGCACCAGCTAGAGATAATCTTTGTGCATTCTGCAGATAAGTCGAATCTAAACTCAAATTAGTTCTAGAAATCAATAGAAGGTTCATTAATAAATCTGTTTTTGGGTTTGACTCATTGCAATCCATTAAATTTTTGGGTTTGATTATTTTTAAAATGTTATTTAAAGCTGTTGAAGTAGTGTTGTCTGAGTATCGAACAACATGTACACCTAGTTTTTGCAAAGTATATATATCTAATAAAGAATAAAAAGGTGATACTAGAATGTGGTGCATTTGATCATCTTTGTAACGTCTGAAAATGAAAAGAAAAACTGATAATTGATGATAATTTTATAATATTGAATAATAATTATATCAAAATACCTGAAACATGTTTCAAGGTCTTTGCAAGTATTAGATTCAACTATTCTTAAATTTACATTTTTTTCTTTTGTAAAGTTTGTATCTTTCTTCAGCAATTTCAAAAGGTTTAATCGTTTACTGCCAATGTGTATAGTATGGCCCTTTATTGCAATTTTGACTAACAAGTCTTCCATCCCTAAAGTTTCTAAGGACACAACAGATTTTCTGGAACTAAAATAAAGAACAATATACAAATTTATATTCCTAACACATTTGATTTATAATTGTTTTAAATCTTACCTAAATATATTGATTATTTGTTCAACAACCAGATCAATATCGATTTCAATAGGCAGCTCTAAAAGTGGACTATCAATAAAAATTGTGTCAATAATATTAGTGTTTCCCAAATGTGTTATATATGGATTTGTGAATACACTTGGAGACATCAAAGTACCATCCATATACAAACACTCAGTACCATCAACTGAAATGAATTGATTTAATTAAGATTTAAAAAATCAAGTTTGTTTAGTTCACATATTCTCAAAGCTAATCAAAAATATGCCCACAAGATGTAACTTTAAAATGCGTTTTTCTCGAAACCGTCTTTTTCAATATGATACCCACAAATTCTTAATTTCTACTCGAGTGATTTGTTTGATATTTGTACAGAGACTTCTTTATAGACTTCAGTATAAAGTCACCCCTGAATTCCGAATTTTAATATTTTTAAGAAATTGGAGAATATCAAGAAAAGTTATAAAAAAAATATTTTTCTTTCAGACAGTCTCTATGTTGTGAAAAAAAAGCAGTTCTTTTAACTTGTTATATGATTGGAGCATCATTCTAGATTGATAATAAATGTTTTTTTCTTCAGACTATTTGGAGGGCTAAAATCATGGGCATGGTCAGGTGCCAATTTTTTGAGACCCGCCCACTTTTTTTTTATATTAATTAAAACATTAATTAAGAACTGGTATGAAGTATGAAAAAATGATATGAAGAATATTTTTTGCCTTTCAAACATCACATAAAATTCATGCCTCTAGACCAAAATACCTCCTTAAGTCGGGACATGAAATTTAAAAACGCAAAATGACAATTACTTACAAGAAAAGTGATATATAACTTTTCCTGTACACGTATCAGGATCTATGGCAGTCACTGTAAACTCAAAATCAGCAACAGATATTTTTTTCGGTTCACCAAATGTTAAAGGGTTTAACAAATTTCTTTTTACCTGAAAATAGAAACAGAAGCAAAAATAATATATATGTTAAGACTCCAAATTATGCATAGCTGGTTTTGCTATTTCACTCCTTTTAAATATTACTAGACTTCAAAATTAGTTATTTTATTAACTCGAGAGTGATGTGAAATTATTATTTGATTACAGACAATTGATTAATGTTAATTAATTTATTAAACACTTGATACATAAAATACTATAAAATTACATCAGGTAGCTTTAAGTTCCTGCTCTGATGGTTCAACAAACACTGACTAATGATAAATATAAAATATAAAGAATATAGATACTTTTGTTCGTTCGCACCTCTACATTCACAAAACTTTGTGTAGATGGTAATAAGTAACAAGAGTTGATTTCTTCTAAATTTTCTTTTGGATAAGCAGGATGATCAATTTATCTGTTATCAATTAAAAGTTACTTACTGAATGTCTTGTCAAATTTGACAAGAATTTTAAGTTCACATTTGTGGAATAAATTGGATGTGTCCATTGCTCATTCAGTTGTTCTGGAGTTTTGCAAGGCAATTTACTCATAAAATAGCAACATTCTGAAACCTGTAATAAAAACAATAAGTTATAAACGAATTAATACATAGTTTATTAATTTAGGTTATGTTATGCAAGTTTCTGGTATCTTGGTGAAATTGAAGATGACAAGTCTAAAAATTTGTTTTAGAATCTAAATAGTTGATAAAATTGCTTGGAAAATCAAAATTCATACGAATTACTTTAATTGCTGTTAAATATTTATATGACAAATAATGTATACAAATTAAATCAAAACGGAGGGAAAACAATTTATTTACTTGACATTTCTCCCAACGGTCAACGTAAATTTTTTCATGTAATTTTCTGCCTTCCATTACTTAATAATCACTTAAGTAATCTTCTTATTATCGGTATTAAAAATATAATCAAACGTTCAAGTGAACATTTAAAGATACGATTAAAACTAAATTAATAAAATGCGATTTGTTTTGAAAACAATGAGTGAAAATCTTGTGTTCTAACGCCATAGATACAAACAAAAACACAATTAGACGTGCCTGTCTAGTCTTGCGCGCGTATCATAGAACCATAGATAAGCAAGTAGAATGGATGTGAATCCATTAGTAAGTGGCATAGATAAGTAAACATAAGTGGTAAGTGGTTTTAACCAAATTGCTGGAATTTCTCGTACCGTAATTAAACATTCGAAAAATAACTAGTGGTGTATGACATCGTGCCTTAAAGCAAATACCAAACCGAAAATTAAAAAATAATCAAAAATACCGTACCAAAAATTAAATATTTAAAAAATTTTTTTTTTGTTTTGAAAACTTGAGAGATTTTTGAGAAATTTTCAATTTTTTTTTTTTTAAAAAAAGACTTTCTTGAATTGATTTTTTTATTTTGAAATATTTTGGAAATTTTGAACTTTTTTTTCAAAGCAATCGCACGGCTTTAGATAAACAAGTATAATTTAGCTGCATAGAGACAAAATATCGAAACGCAAAGCGTCGCGTTTCGTAACATCGCCGCTAAAGGTGCATCCACACCTAACGAACGAACATGTCGAACAAGAAAATACGAAGAAGAACGAACAGGAACACGATCGAACGCGAATAATTCCAAACAAACGCCTCAAAGCAGTGAGGGCTTGAATCTTTTTGTTCGAGGATGTACCGTGAAACGTCAGATTTATTATTTAAAGTGGCGGGAAAGAGCAAAATTATTTAAAGTCATCAAATTCACAAAATTTGTCAATAACAGCAATATCTTATAATAAACACAACATAAACTAGCTGCACATTTTAACATCAAAAAAGAAAAATGTTTGTCTACATTCGTGGTAGCGTCCACACTACACATACGAGTTCAAACATGAACGAACAATTCCCTTTGATGTACCGACGAGTTGCGGAACATTGCTCGCCATGTTTGTTTATGTTCGTTCGTGATCGTTGTGGCGTCCACACTATGCTGTTGCCGTTCGTTCTGGTACGTTCATTTATGTTCGTTCGTGTTCGTTCGTTAGGTGTGGACGCACCTTAACGGACAAACGATGTTAAGGAACCCATAGAAATATGAACAAAATTAATACATATTATTAAAATCTCCATAAAATATCTGATAATTTGACATGAATATCTCAATCTCTTTTCTACTAATCGAGTCTAATCTCTTTTTGACCGCCAAATGCCTTTTTTACTAGAGCTCCGGAACTGCTATACCTGCCTTCCCAAAAATTTAATCAGTTGTTCATCTTGTCAATCAAAGTAAAATGTTTTCTAAAATATTAAAATCGGACCCTCCGTTCTCTTAAAACCTGAGTTACCGTTTTTGACACTTTTTGCCCCGTATCTTTGGAACGGTTAGACCTGCCTTTGCCTAAAACTAATTAGCACGTCTCCTTATCAATACTAATAAAATGTTTTTTGAATTACTCAAATTGGTTAATCGGTGTTCCCGAAATCGTCGACGAAAATTTGTATCCGCACACACACACATACATACACACATATATACATACATCACACACACACACACATATACACACACATACATACATACACCACACACACGCGCACATACATCCATTTTTTCTAAGGTATGCCAAAATGTTTAGAAACCTTTGAAACGTAAAGATATATAAAAAAAATATTTCTGATTTTTTTGCGATGTATGGCATCGTGTCTTAAGGCAAATTGCTGGAACTTCCCGTACCATAATGAAATATTCGAAATATAGAATTATTAAAAAAATTTTTTTTTGAAAATTTAAAAAAAATCCCCAGAAGCAATCGTTTTGTCAACCCAAGCAGAATTTTTTTGAATCATTCAAATCGAATGCTTCCTTCTCTCAAAAATTGCCATTTTTTACACATTCTACTCGGTATCTCCGAAACAGCTAAACCTGCCTTTGCCAAGATCTCTGTTTATGAACACAGATGAACATTATATATTATTGCTGAAATAAAATTATTATCCATTTCCCTGTGAAAAATTACATTTCACATAAGTCCTTTTATTATTTTATTAATCAAATAATACCCAATACCTGAAGATGACAGAATGAACCTAAGAATCACCATCAAACTAGCGTGTTTAAATTTTTTTATTATTATATTAAAACTGTGGGATTAAAAAAATTACTTAAAATTACAAAGACCTCCAACCATTGTCAAAGATTTTAGAAATTGACAAATGTAACATGAATTTAATTTTCAATCGTGATCTGGTAGCCTTGTGTATTAATATAAAAAAATATTAAATAATAATATTAAAATATAAATTTCAGAGATAAAAGTAACCTAGAAGCTACTATTTCTAAACTTCAAACAAGCCTTTCGCAATTAAGGGATGCCGAATCTGATTCAGTTTTGAAATCGAAACGTAACCAAGGGCTGTTGGAGCAAATGATTTTCGAAAAGAGTCAATCTGATGCTGAAGTTCGACGACTAAAAGTGAGATGATACATAATTTCTTCATAACGCAATCGTTTCCAAATTATTTGGTGTTCTAATTTTATTTCATTTTTTTGTAGGATGAGTTAGAAAAACAGTATGAAAGAGTTCGTGAAGCAAATCATGAAACAGCACGCCGAGTTGCCGAAGAAAGAGCTGCTGCTGATAAGCGATATTGTGCTCAGGTTCATTTTGATAAATTTATTACTAAAAATAACTATATCTAATTGATCTTTAATGTGAAAACACATATTAAGCAATCTAATTATTAACTTCTAAAGTAATTATGTTATTAACTTACAAGGAGAACCTCAGTTTTCCTCGCCTGAGGTTTTCATAAAGCTTCACTTAGTGATAAAGATCATAGTGAACAAAAACCTTTTAAAATATTATAGGCATATGAAAAGTAGTTCAATTATAAATATTAATTAAACTTTATAAACTCGAGATGTGCACTTATAGTGTTTCCTATTAATATGCTAAGATGGCAGACTTTCAACTTTTATGCTCATCTTTGAACTTTCTTATTTTAAGCTTATAATAAGCTAATAACTTCAAGAAGTTTTTATATTATTTATATTATTATATATCATCCTAATTATCAACTTTATTACCCTGCAAAATTTCAACAAAATCCCTGATGAGTAAACTTGAGGTCATAGATAAATAAGCATAAAAACTTGAGGTTCCCCTTCTTAGTCGAAAATTTGGTTTTCAAATTGGTTGTTTTAATAAATAAGGTAATTAAGTCAACAATTGGAAAGTTTTCATCTGCTTATACCGGAATTCCAGAATGTGAATCCATCGATATCAAAATTATTAATTTCCTATTTATATTTGGTTAATATTTTTATCGTGCAAAAATGCTAAATATGGTAAAGTGATGCGCTTATACAACGTTCCTTTAAGACATGTTCTATCAAATTTTGTAATTTATATTATTAAATGTTAAAGCCGGGGTTTCCAACCAGTAGAACCCAAACTCTTAAGGAGCATCTGCTTTGAAAATACTATTTTCAATAAAATAAACCAAACATTGTTTTATTTCAATTAAATAGCAATCAGAATACAAAAGCTATTAGACTAATTGAACTTAAAATATTTAAGAAAGTAAACATTTAAATGAAAGAATTACATTGAATTATTTATCCATCTATTTATCGACATCTTATTTTCATCCAGGTCGATCAACTAGGTGGTGATTTGAGTAATCAATGGGAAACAGCTAATAAACTTCAATTGGAGTTAGAAAGACAGCGCCGGATAGAGTCCGATTATAAACGTGAAATAACATCCAGAAATCATCAGATTGATGATTTGAAAACTGAACTTCGAAATAAAACAGGTACTTTGGATTTTTGTTCATTAAATAAAAAAATTGTCACTAATGAATATCATTTTTATAGCTTCTCTGCAATCTGATCTTGCCCAGTGCAATGCTGAGAAACAATCTTTGGAAGAAGAAATTGCTTCGTTGAGGTAATTATGTTTTGTGATCTACAACCATTAATATTTTTGAAACCCAAATGCAAATTAATATTTGCTACTTTCTAAATTGTTTATTTATTTAAGAGTATTGGTTTAGTTGGATCCTTTTATCTCTCCCACATGTATACTCAAAAAGCTGGTTGAATATAACTTAGAAATCACAATTCATCTTATAATACAATTTAATGACTTTCAAGTAATATCAAGTATTACATTCAGGCATTATAAACTAAGTAAAGGAATTCAAAACCAAAAAAAACTAACAACGATAAAAAACCTTTGCTATGCAATATTGTTGCACGGTCATCATTTCCTGATAGCGACGTCGAAGAATTAAGGTGATAAGTCATCACCTTAACACTGATGACTAGATATAAATCTTTTGCCTTCTACTTAAAAATAGTATCGTTAAAAAATTCCATACTTCACTTGCTTTTGAGAAAATAATAGTGGGCAGATCATTAGGCCCCGCTCTACCTTATCGCTCTGAAGGTGCTGATATCCTAGTAAGTTTAGTTGCCTTACTTTGATTATTATTAATATAAAATTGTATTCAAAAAGATTATCTCTGGAGAGAGCTGACCGAAATTCCAAATCAGAAATGTCGCGTCTTAACTCTGAGATTACATCATTGCGCCAAAGATTGGACAGATCGGATGCTGATTTGCTTCAGGCGAGAAGGGAAAACCTGAGATTGTCAGAACAGTTGGCAAATTTGCAAAAAGAGGTATGAATTATTAATAACAATTGAAAAGTTGAAGATATATCAAAAAGTTCTGTGCCCTAAGCTCAGCAAACTAAAGTGGTACAGTGATAAATGGCTATTTAAATGTTTTTATTGGACTTCCGAAACCGCTGGACCTGCCAAAAATTAATCAATTCTTCATACTTTCAATACCAGTGAAATGTTTTTTGAATCATTCTAATCGGATTTATGCACTTTTTGTTCCGTGCCTTCGAAAGGCTAAATCTACCTCTGCCAAAAACTAATCAGCACATCTCCCAGTCAATAGGAATCAATAGTTACCGAAATCGTGGACGAAAATTTACCATTCAAATCGAGTTGATTTCTACGGCATGCCAAAATGTTCAGTAACCTTGAACTATGCAAAATAGATTTTTACAATCACATTACTCTACAAGAAGTTAATAAGTAACAATAATTTTGAAGGCAAATAAAATAATAGATAAACGTTATAAAAGTTGAATGATTTGTTTTTTCATATTTAACATGTTCGTGGACTTGAATGTTATAGCATTTATCGTATATAACGATTAAAATATGATATATATATAATATTTTTCGCAATACCCTTCGTTATAGTTATCAGATTTTGATAAAATTTCGGATAACAACCAATTTAAAAATTAAATGACTTAATTTTTGTCTTGTTGAAACTTTAACTGTCCGCAAAAGTTGAAATTAATCGGTAGAAGACAGAGTATTATCATTACACCTGTAAATCCATATATCAATTATAGATTCCCAAATTGTCGATTAGATTTATTATAAGAAATTTATTGGGGTCCTTTCGGACCCTCCAAAAATTGCCATAGCCCACTGCGCAAAGCTAACGAACAGAGCAGACCGTGTTTCTTATATCCTCATACGAGCTGTATTTCGCAGCGCGAGTTTTGTTCTCATTGTGCAGGTATAAAATTTCCGCGCGCTTGCCCGTTTTATTCTCAATTTCATCTGCAAAATCAATATGCATTTTGGATTCACAAAGTGTTAATAATATATACATGAATTATTGGGGTCCTTTCGGACCCTCCAAAAATTGCCATAGCCCACGGTATTTCACGTGGTCTCGGCGGGGTATTGGTAAAAGTTTTCAACTAGCAATAATCGCACCTCGGATAAACCTCATTGGTTACGATATCGCCACTGCGCAAAGCTAACGAACAGAACGGACCGTGTTTCTTATATCATCATACGAGCTGTATTTCGCAGCGCGAGTTTTGTTCTCATTGTGCAGGTATAAAATTTCCGCGCGCTTGCCCGTTTTATTCTCAATTCAATTGCATCGCATCTTGCTGGAACTTATCGTACTGTAACTTAGAATTTTCAAAAGCTTTAAAATTTTGAAAAATTCAACAATTTGAGAAATTACAATTTTTAACTTCCCGCATGGTAAGTTATAGTAATCGCAAAAAATCGAAAATGAAATTTTTTATATATTTTTACGTTTCAAAGGTTTCTGAACATTTTGGCATGCCTTAGGAAAAAAAGATGTATGTGTGTGTGCGGATACAAATTTTCGTCGACGATTTCCGATCAACCGATTTGAATAAATCTAAAAACATTTGATTAGTATTGATAAGGAGACGTGCTGATTAGTTTTTAGCAAAAACAGGTCTAACCGTTCCGAAGATACGGGGAAAAAATAGCTAAAAACGGTAACTCAGTTTTTAAGAGAACGGAGCGTCCGGTTTTAATAACTCAAAAAACATTTTAGTTGTATTGACAAGATGAAGAACTGATTAAATTTTTGGAAAGGCTGGTCGAGCGGTTTCGGAGATTTAGTGAAGAAAAGTAAAAAAAATTGCCATTTGGCGGTCAAAAATTATCATTAGACACATGCACATCAAATTATCAGATATTTTATGGAGATTTTAATAATGTCTATCAATTTTGCTTACTTTTCTATGGGTTCCGTAACGTCCTTTGTACGATAGACGGCGATGCGGCGCTTACGCGCTTTGAAATTTCGTCTCTATGCTGCTAAAGCAGTGCGATTGCTTTGAAAAAAAGTTTAAAATTTTCAAAATATTTCAGAATAAAGAAAACCAAAAGGTTTTTTTCTAAAATTTCAATTTTGTTAAAAAATTTTATATTTCTCATAAACCTACTTTTTTCAAATTTGAAAAATTAATTAATCTTTTTTAAAAAATTTAATTTTTAGGACGAAAAATTCAGAAATTTTCCTTAAGGCACGATGGCATACACCACTAGTTATTAAGTTTTTCGTCCACAGTTTGGTTCTCTTCTCTATGCAACTAAAGCAGCGCGATATTGCTTTGAAAAAAAAAGTACAAAATTTCCAAAATATTTCAAAATAAAAAAAACATTTTTTTCAAAAGTTTTTTTTTCCAAAAATTCAATTCTTTTTTCAAAAAACGTCAAAATGCCTATTTTAATAAATAAAATGCAATTGTTAATAAAAATCCAAGTAAATATAGAATAACAAATGGCAAAGATTTTCTTCTATCTTAAATACACTAAACATTATAGCATTCTTAGGACTTAGGAGGTACGACTTGGGCAACCTTATTCTAATAAATTTTCAAGCAATAAATGCAGAAATTTGAACAAGATTTGAAGAATTATAATCTTATTATTTCATGTTTTATTATTAATCAAATATTTTCATCTAAAAACTTACTTTTCAGGTAACTCTTGGCTCTCTAACTGCAAGTGATGAAAATCCAAAAAAGGATTTATCACTCATGATCCACGACATGGAGAATAAGCACAGTAAGTTTTTTTCTGTTTTATCATAATTGTATGCTATATGTTATACTATATACTAAAAGTAATTATTTTCTCGTAAACTATCACAAATTTTATATTATCTGCCTGTAACTTCACGTATGAGTATCATGGTAAGCTATTGATATGTGTATTCATATTATTAGTTTTGATTTTTATTGATATACATGTTAACATATATGTAATGAAAAATACAGTTGTTAAAATATGCTGAACTGATAATTATGATTTTTGTTCATTATATAATTGATATTGCCTGTTGAACAGTCCACATACATTGTAACTTGATCGAAAAAATTGTCATTGCAGATCGAAATTGGAAATCTTATTTATAATTTAACTTTCTAAATGTTTGGCGTGAATTTGTAAGCTTTGATTGATAAATAATTGAACAATCCTAGTACTTACTTTCGTAGCTATGGTTTTTCTCCATATCTAAATATCTAATTTATTGTGAATTTCTTTATTACTGTCTTTATTTTGGATCAATTGTTTTATAATTGATCAAATATCGCTGAAAAGATGTATGTGGTAATTATGGCAATCAATATTTTTATAATTTCTTCATATTGACTCACAAAAATCAATGAGCATCAGGGTCACCAATAAAGTTTTTGTTTATCGCATTTAGTTGCTACATTTAAAAACATACTTACTTAATTGATTTTTTTTATTATTTATATTTTCTTATAATCAGTTATAATGAAATATACAATATTAAGTGACAAAACTAAATTGACTGCTTATTTTCTACAAGAACGGTCTCATGCATGTCAATAGTTTATCCATGATCAATACGGAACCCAATATAAAATGCAACTTAGAATACCCAAAATTTATTACTGTTTTCTCTGTTATTCATAATAACAGACTATCAACTGCAATAAATTTCAAAAATGTTTAGTTTTCCATTAAATATCGGTTTTTAGAAGCAATCATTTGTTTTTTGCGTGTTTTTTGCAGTGTCGACCGTACAAGAATTAGAGAGTTTGGTTCAGAACCAATCTAAGGTCATGGATAAAACTAACCGACGAATGCAAAACACTTACGCGAAAATTGGAAGAGTCCTCGAATAGACACAAGTGGGTCAACTCATTATTTATTTTGATCATATCGTTTTGCTTTGCATTTTTATATTTTATAGTCAGTAGATATGTATTTGTAGTTATTTAGAACTATTGACTTATTCTACCTATCAATTCCTATGTCTATCCATAATTGGTAGTTGGTCGTACAATAGCAGGTCGAACTTATTATTCGTGAAGCATATTATTTACTACTTGCCCTTACTTTAAAATTTTTCCATCCATATATTTTTTATTGAAGACCATCACGAATATTCGATGTTTTTATATTATACTCGTAGATATCTATATAGATTTGAAGATTTTGGATATGCAACGAGATGTCTTGAAGTATAAGATTTTGATTTTGATTTATGGGGCAATTCTGCTGTAACAGAGCTTATAAAATAGTGTTGTCATGGCAACGCTCTATTATGCTTGAAAATTATGAAAATGTACATTTACCTGCTTTTGCTAAAAACTAATCAGCACGTCTCCTTATCAATACTAATCAAATGTTTTTAGATTTATTCAAATCGGTTGATCAGAAATCGTCGACGAAAATTTGTATCCGCACACACATACACACACACACAATGCTGGATTTACAGTAGGGGCAGCCGGGGCTACTGCCCAGGGCGGCAAATTTTCGGGTGCGGCGAATTTTGGATAGTGAAAAAAATTTTATACAATATAATTAACTCATTTCTTAATAACATTTTTATTAAAAAAATATAATTAACAAAACATAATACGATTACAATGCAAATTTAGACAATTTTGCTAATAAAAAGTTTCGTAAACGAGCTGAAAGTTTAAGAAAAATATGTTCTTAAGATCTCGAGCATTCTTAAGATGACGAATTTGTGCACTTCCAAGCTTATAGCGCCAAAAAAAATAAACTAGTGACGTATGGCATTGTGCCTTAAGGCAAGCTACCGAAACTTTTTGTGCTGAAAATTACATTTATAAAGAGCTTTAATATTTTTTGAAAAATGACAAAAATTGAGCTTAAAAAACTTTTTTTTATATTTTGATGTTTTCGAAAATTATGAACTTTATTTATTAAATTTATTAAAATTGAATTTTATTTGAATGATAACGATTCCTATTGATAACGAGACGTTATTGGCCAAGGCAGGTCCAACTTTTGCGAAAATACGGGCCGAAATGACAAAAATGATAATTCAGTTTTGAGAAACGGAATGTCCAATATCATTAAAGAAATTTGCATGTATAGACAAAATGAAGAACTGCTTAAATTTGTGGGAGGCAATTCTAGCGGTTTCGGTGATCCAATAAAAAAAATCGAGATTTGAAAAACATTTGGCGGTCAAAAGTGATCATTAGACACATGTACATTAAATTATCAGATATTTTAATAATAAGTGTAAATTTTGTTTACATTTCTATGGGTTCTGTAACATTGTTTACCGTTATACTGCTAAAAAAAAATATAAATACAAATATTTCAAAAAAACTCGAATTTTTCAAAAAAGTCAAAATTTTCAAAGTTTGCAAAATATTTTAATTTTCTTTTTTATTTAATTTTATTTTTCGGTGCGGAAAGTTCCAGCAATTTGCCTTAAACCGCGATGCCAAGCACCACTCTTATGGTATGTAATGCGAAATGAATTTTAAATAAATTTAAAATAAATTTTTATATAAAGACTATTTAAGTAAAAATCCTGGGATGGGGCGGCATTTTTGTCAGTGCCCAGGCGCACAATTTCTAAATCCGGCCCTGCACACAACACATACATCCTTTTTTTCTAATTATAACTAAGGCATGCCAAAATGTTCAGACATCTTTGAAAGATATATAAAAATTTTCATTTTCGATTTTTTGCGATTACTATAACTTACCATGCGGAAAGTTAAAAATTGTAATTTCTCAAATTGTTGAATTTTTCAAAATTTTAAAGCTTTTGAAAATTCTAAGTTACAGTACGATAAGTTCCAGCAAGATGCGATGCAATTGAATTGAGAATAAAACGGGCAAGCGCGCGGAAATTTTATACCTGCACAATGAGAACAAAACTCGCGCTGCGAAATACAGCTCGTATGATGATATAAGAAACACGGTCCGTTCTGTTCGTTAGCTTTGCGCAGTGGCGATATCGTAACCAATGAGGTTTATCCGAGGTGCGATTATTGCTAGTTGAAAACTTTTACCAATACCCCGCCGAGACCACGTGAAATACCGTGGGCTATGGCAATTTTTGGAGGGTCCGAAGAACCCAATAAATTTCTTATAACAATTTTATCGATAATTTGCGAATCTGTAATGGATATGGATTTACAGGTGTAATGATAATACTTCTAACCGTTAATTTTAACTTTCGCGGACAGGTATTTTTGCAGGTCCACCATCTAAAAAACTGGTAGCTAGACCAGAAAAAAACTGTAGAAAACTGTAGATTCAAATGAAAACTGTAAAATCTACAGTTTTATCATTAAATGAAGGGTATTTTATATAGTTATAATAGAATATTTATAGCAACTAACAAATTAACATTAGTGTTATTTTTGAAAAAAAAAAGTTGAAAGCAATAAATATCTCTAACGGTTTTGTTATATTCATTCATCAACATCGTTACCTATCAAAAGCGATAATTCTTGAATATAAGTTTTTTCCATCGTAGCTTACACAATATATTGTATACTTCATTATTATTTTATTATTTCATGGTTATTAATAAAGTAATTTGAATCAAACGTACTAGTTGAGTATTAACGAAACAAAATGCAATGAATAATTTTATTTAAAATATTGATTATTAACTTCGTGTAGGGTAAGTTATTGTATGGGCCAAATCAAATTAAATTTTTTACATTTCTCGACGTTTTTTGAAGGTTTCTGAACATTTTAGCATACCTCACATAAAATGGATTTGTGGTGAGTGTGTATTTATGTATGGATACAATTTTTGTCCTCGTTTTCGGGCGCACGGATCAACCGATTTGAATGGTTCAAAATACATTCGACTCCTATTGATAGGGAGATGTGCTGATTAGTGTTTGGCAAAGGCAGATCCAGCCGATTAGGAGATACGGAGCGAAGAGTGCAGAAAATAGAAATCGAGTTTTTGAGAGATCGAAGCGTCCGATTTGAATGATCCCAAAACCATTCAATTCGTAATGACGGGGAGAAGGGGTGATTAGTTTTTGGCAAAGGCAGGTCTAGCGGTTTCGAAGATACAGAGCTAAATGTGCAAAAAATGGCAGTTTTTGAGAGAACTAAGCGTCCGATTTGGATGATTCCAAAAACTTTTTGCTCGTTTTAACAAAATAATTGATTCTGGCTTCAAAAATTTTTTTAAAATTTTTTTTTTCAAAAAATTTTTTTTTGTATATCGAAAATAATTCAGATTTTTATTTTAATTCTGTTCTAATATACTTTAAACAAATAATTTCAACTTTCCAATTTATTTATATAATTCTTTTAAATATAAATAGACATTGTTACAATATTTATAATAATCTATTCTAACATTTAATATTCCTCGATCATTTTGTTACGATACGGGAAGTTCCAGCAATTTGCCTTAAGGCACGATGCCATGTATGCATACACCCCACTAGTTTAGATTATATTATACATTCGTAAATGTTGAAAATATGACTATTTGATAACAATATGTTTTCCAACGCATTAACAAACCAGTTGATTTTCAACTTTAATTTTAACAATCTATTTTTGTGTCGACAAATCGATTTAGATTGACTTACAGATACAAGAAAATGACTTACAGAAGGAAAATATTTAACAACAGAAAGGTTGGTTAGTTAAGTTAACGAGAGATAAAACGGATAGCATTTCGCTTTTCGCCGCTAGTCACGCGTTTTTCTTTGCGTTGACAGTCAGCATGAGCTTCTCATATTAGCGTATACTATTAAAATAATCGATGACCATTACCTCTAGTTTAACAATAGTAGTTTTGTTGAAGTTGACTCAGTGCAACTGCCACTAAGTTCTGCATAACAAATAAATAAACGGCGCTAACATCTTCAGCAAAAAAACTGGAGATTTCGAGCCCCAAACTGCAAAACTGAGATCATTCCCAAAAACTGTAGATCTACAGTTAAAACTGTAGACATGGCAACACTGCGGACAGGTAAAGTTTCAGCAAAGTACAAAAGTCACCTAATTTCTAAATTAGTTGCTATCCGAAGAGCAAATCATTCAAGTTTTATACGTCTATCTATTATTTTATTTGCATTCAAATTATTGTTACTATTAACTTCTCGTAGAGTAATGATGATTGTAAAAAATCTAAATTTTTGCATAGTTCAAAGGTTACTGAACATTTTGGCATACCGTAGAAAAACTAATATCGTGAATGTGCGGATACAATTTTTCGTCCACGATTTCGGGAGCTATTGATTTCTATTGACTGGGAGACCTGCTGATTAGTTTTTGGCAATGGCAGATTTAGCCTTTCGAAGGTACGGAACAAAAAGTGCATAAATCCGATTGGAATGATCTGATTAGAACATTTCACTGGTATTGGAAAAATGAAGAATTGATTAATTTTTGGCAGGTCCAGCGGGGTTGGAATTATTAGTGAAGCATATCATTTACTACTTGCCCTTACTTTAAAATTATCCATCCATATATTTTTATTGAAGATCATCACGAATATTCGATGTTTTCATATTATACTCGTAGATATCTATATAGATTTGAAGATTTGGATAGACAACGAGATGTCTTGTAGTATAAGTTTTTGATTAAAACATAGAAACTTGAAACTTATGAAAATGTACATTTATTTGCCGTGCGATCAGGCGATATATACAAGCAAGGATAATCTTATGATAACTGCCTCATCTGGAATCTGTTATCATAACATTATTCCATGCTTGTTTTTAATGTAAAATACGTCTGATCGTACGGCAGATAGATAAACATTTTCATAATTTTCAATACCAAGAACAAGCATAATAGAGCGTTGCCATGACAACACTATTTTATGAGCTCTGTTACGGCAGAATTGCCCCAAAAATTGCATCTTCGAATTCTAATTATATCTATAAACTTTCTT